>NW_028321257.1:0-45837 GCF_062004578.1 Staurois parvus | reverse complement strand
TTGTAGGGGCTCATTCACACGAGGGCCTGGCATTTCAATGCCCCCCCGTCCCCCTGAGGCACTTTCACAGTGTGCAAAAAAAATTGGCAACCACCCCTATAACTTTGCAGCACACATGGAAGGGCAATGCATTTCACAAACAAAGGATTTCCAGCACACTTACCAACCAGCCTGCCAAAACAACCGAAGTTCCTTCGTCTAACAGTTTGTGTTAAAAACAGAGGGTTTCGTTTGCACACATTTGCAAATATACAGGTAAGCCGCGGTGCCCATGGCCTCTGTATATACTGCGGTCCTGTACAAAAATGCAGAATGACCGATTTATTTTTTTTTTGCGCATTAGAGCCATTCATTCTGAGTCGTTTGACTACCACAGCACACCTCAATGAAGGAAAATACGCCAAGAAGTGCTTGGTGGTAGGAAGGAGCCCCACCGCTTCCCGTCTACATTTATGCTTCATAGGGCTGCACACACTACTTTCTTGTAGTCGGTCACTGTGGGAATCTTGTTGTGCTGGTTTTTATTTGTTGTGTATGTCGGTCAGTCTGTATTTTATCCATAAGAAATGTTTTATTATATACAGAGAGGGGAGATTTTTATTGGCAGCGCCTGTAATCGATCACAGTCTTGAAAAAGTTGTTTATTTTCTTCTACCCTTCTCCTCTGACGCGGTGCAGCGGGCCGCAGGTGTTTGGGCATCTGTCCAAATTCATCATCTATACATCTGTCAGGCTTGGTGCTAAAGTTTGAGCTGTCATTCTTGGTTATGATGGGCTGCATCTAATCATTTTCCTGTCTTGTTTCAGGACGGATGGACGACGCTGGTCCCTGGCATCTCTGCCCTCTTCGGGATATGGAACCAACACTCCCAGTTCCACTGTCTCAGTAAGTGCCCTGCTACTGTGACCTGTGTTCCTTGTCCTCACATCCACAGCGAAGGTTTGTGGGGTTTTTTTTTGTTTTGCTTTTTTTCCCTCTGCAATGCCAGTGCCTGTGATCTGAGGTCTCATATGGCAGTAAAGGGTCATCTAAAATTCCTCATGACAATACAGGTTCATCTGGGGTCTGATGAAGCATTGCAGGGTCATTTGAGGTCCCACATGGCAGTGCAGCATCATCTGTGGTGCCAAATGGCAATACGATGTCATCTGAGGCAGTACTGGTTTAGTTAGGGTCCCTTGGGGCAGAACAGAATTAGAGATGAACTTTGGCATCCTCTAGACTCGTCTATAACACAAGGTTGTGCAGGGTCATCTGAGGTCCCACCTGGCTGTGCAGGGTCATCTGAGATCCCACCTGGCTGTGCAGGGCCATCTGAGGTCCCACACTGGCTGTGCAGGGTCATCTGAGGTCCCACACGGCTGTGCAGGGTCATCTGAGGTTTCACACTGGCTGTGCAGAGTCATCTGAGGTCCCACACTGGCTGTAGAGGGTCATCTGAAGTCCCACCTGGCTGTGCAGAGTCATCTGAGGTCCCACACTGGCTGTACAGGGTCATCTGAGGTCCCACACTGACTGTAGAGGGTCATCTGAGGTCCCACCTGGCTGTAGAGGGTCATCTGAGGTCCCACCTGGCTGTAGAGGGTCATCTGAGGTCCCACCTGGCTGTAGAGGGTCATCTGAGGTCCCACCTGGCTGTAGAGGGTCATCTGAGGTCCCACCTGGCTGTAGAGGGTCATCTGAGGTCCCACCTGGCTGTAGAGGGTCATCTGAGGTCCCACACTGGCTGTGCAGGGTCATCTGAGGTCCCACACTGGCTGTGCAGGGTCATCTGAGGTCCCACACTGGCTGTGCAGGGTCATCTGAGGTCCCACACTGGCTGTGCAGGGTCATCTGAGGTCCCACACTGGCTGTGCAGGGTCATCTGAGGTCCCACACTGGCTGTGCAGGGTCATCTGAGGTCCCACACTGGCTGTGCAGGGTCATCTGAGGTCCCACACTGGCTGTGCAGGGTCATCTGAGGTCCCACACTGGCTGTGCAGGGTCATCTGAGGTCCCACACTGGCTGTGCAGGGTCATCTGAGGTCCCACACTGGCTGTGCAGGGTCATCTGAGGTCCCACACTGGCTGTGCAGGGTCATCTGAGGTCCCACACTGGCTGTGCAGGGTCATCTGAGGTCCCACACTGGCTGTGCAGGGTCATCTGAGGTCCCACACTGGCTGTGCAGGGTCATCTGAGGTCCCACACTGGCTGTGCAGGGTCATCTGAGGTCCCACACTGGCTGTGCAGGGTCATCTGAGGTCCCACACTGGCTGTGCAGGGTCATCTGAGGTCCCACACTGGCTGTGCAGGGTCATCTGAGGTCCCACACTGGCTGTGCAGGGTCATCTGAGGTCCCACACTGGCTGTGCAGGGTCATCTGAGGTCCCACACTGGCTGTGCAGGGTCATCTGAGGTCCCACACTGGCTGTGCAGGGTCATCTGAGGTCCCACACTGGCTGTGCAGGGTCATCTGAGGTCCCACACTGGCTGTGCAGGGTCATCTGAGGTCCCACACTGGCTGTGCAGGGTCATCTGAGGTCCCACACTGGCTGTGCAGGGTCATCTGAGGTCCCACACTGGCTGTGCAGGGTCATCTGAGGTCCCACACTGGCTGTGCAGGGTCATCTGAGGTCCCACACTGGCTGTGCAGGGTCATCTGAGGTCCCACACTGGCTGTGCAGGGTCATCTGAGGTCCCACACTGGCTGTGCAGGGTCATCTGAGGTCCCACACTGGCTGTGCAGGGTCATCTGAGGTCCCACACTGGCTGTGCAGGGTCATCTGAGGTCCCACACTGGCTGTGCAGGGTCATCTGAGGTCCCACACTGGCTGTGCAGGGTCATCTGAGGTCCCACACTGGCTGTGCAGGGTCATCTGAGGTCCCACACTGGCTGTGCAGGGTCATCTGAGGTCCCACACTGGCTGTGCAGGGTCATCTGAGGTCCCACACTGGCTGTGCAGGGTCATCTGAGGTCCCACACTGGCTGTGCAGGGTCATCTGAGGTCCCACACTGGCTGTGCAGGGTCATCTGAGGTCCCACACTGGCTGTGCAGGGTCATCTGAGGTCCCACACTGGCTGTGCAGAGTCATCTGAGGTCCCACACTGGCTGTGCAGAGTCATCTGAGGTCCCACACTGGCTGTGCAGAGTCATCTGAGGTCCCACACTGGCTGTAGAGGGTCATCTGAGGTCCCACCTGGCTGTAGAGGGTCATCTGAGGTCCCACCTGGCTGTAGAGGGTCATCTGAGGTCCCACCTGGCTGTAGAGGGTGGGTCATCTGAGGTCCCACCTGGCTGTAGAGGGTGGGTCATCTGAGGTCCCACCTGACTGTAGAGGGAGGGTCATCTGAGGTCCCACCTGACTGTAGAGGGAGGGTCATCTGAGGTCCCACCTGACTGTAGAGGGAGGGTCATCTGAGGTCCCACCTGACTGTAGAGGGAGGGTCATCTGAGGTTTCACACTGGCTGTGCAGAGTCATCTGAGGTCCCACACTGGCTGCAGAGGGTCATCTGAGGTCCCACCTGGCTGTAGAGGGTCATCTGAGGTCCCACCTGGCTGTAGAGGGTCACCTGAGGTCCCACCTGGCTGTAGAGGGTCACCTGAGGTCCCACCTGGCTGTAGAGGGTCACCTGAGGTCCCACCTGGCTGTAGAGGGTCACCTGAGGTCCCACCTGGCTGTAGAGGGTCACCTGAGGTCCCACCTGGCTGTAGAGGGAGGGTCATCTGAGGTCCCACCTGACTGTAGGGGGAGGGTCATCTGAGGTCCCACCTGACTGTAGAGGGAGGGTCATCTGAGGTTTCACACTGGCTGTGCAGAGTCATCTGAGGTCCCACACTGGCTGTAGAGGGCCATCTGAGGTCCCACCTGGCTGTAGAGGGTCATCTGAGGTCCCACCTGGCTGTAGAGGGTCATCTGAGGTCCCACCTGGCTGTAGAGGGTCATCTGAGGTCCCACCTGGCTGTAGAGGGTCATCTGAGGTCCCACCTGGCTGTAGAGGGTCATCTGAGGTCCCACCTGGCTGTAGAGGGTCATCTGAGGTCCCACCTGGCTGTAGAGGGTCATCTGAGGTCCCACCTGGCTGTGCCGGGTCATCTGAGGTCCCACCTGGCTGTAGAGGGTGGGTCATCTAAGGTCCCACCTGGCTGTAGAGGGAGGGTCATCTGAGGTCCCACCTGACTGTAGAGGGAGGGTCATCTGAGGTCCCACCTGAGCTGTAGAGGGAGGGTCATCTGAGGTTTCACACTGGCTGTGCAGAGTCATCTGAGGTCCCACACTGGCTGCAGAGGGTCATCTGAGGTCCCACCTGGCTGTAGAGGGTGGGTCATCTAAGGTCCCACCTGGCTGTAGAGGGAGGGTCATCTGAGGTCCCACCTGAGCTGTAGAGGGAGGGTCATCTGAGGTTTCACACTGGCTGTGCAGAGTCATCTGAGGTCCCACACTGGCTGCAGAGGGTCATCTGAGGTCCCACCTGGCTGCAGAGGGTCATCTGAGGTCCCACCTGGCTGTAGAGGGTCATCTGAGGTCCCACCTGGCTGTAGAGGGTCATCTGAGGTCCCACCTGGCTGTAGAGGGTCATCTGAGGTCCCACCTGGCTGTAGAGGGTCATCTGAGGTCCCACCTGGCTGTAGAGGGTCACCTGAGGTCCCACCTGGCTGTAGAGGGTCACCTGAGGTCCCACCTGGCTGTAGAGGGAGGGTCATCTGAGGTCCCACCTGACTGTAGGGGGAGGGTCATCTGAGGTCCCACCTGGCTGTAGAGGGTCATCTGAGGTCCCACCTGGCTGTAGAGGGTCATCTGAGGTCCCACCTGGCTGTGCCGGGTCATCTGAGGTCCCACCTGGCTGTGCCGGGTCATCTGAGGTCCCACCTGGCTGTGCCGGGTCATCTGAGGTCCCACCTGGCTGTAGAGGGTGGGTCATCTAAGGTCCCACCTGGCTGTAGAGGGAGGGTCATCTGAGGTCCCACCTGACTGTAGAGGGAGGGTCATCTGAGGTCCCACCTGAGCTGTAGAGGGAGGGTCATCTGAGGTTTCACACTGGCTGTGCAGAGTCATCTGAGGTCCCACACTGGCTGTAGAGGGTCATCTGAGGTCCCACCTGGCTGTAGAGGGTCATCTGAGGTCCCACCTGGCTGTAGAGGGTAATCTGAGGTCCCACCTGGCTGTAGAGGGTCACCTGAGGTCCCACCTGGCTGTAGAGGGAGGGTCATCTGAGGTTTCACACTGGCTGTGCAGAGTCATTTGAGGTCCCACACTGGCTGTAGAGGGTCATCTGAGGTATCACCTGGCTGTAGAGGGTGGGTCATCTGAGGTCCCACCTGGCTGTAGAGGGTGGGTCATCTGAGGTCCCACCTGGCTGTAGAGGGTGGGTCATCTGAGGTCCCACCTGGCTGTAGAGGGTGGGTCATCTGAGGTCCCACCTGGCTGTGCCGGGTCATCTGAGGTCCCACCTGGCTTTGCCGGGTCATCTGAGGTCCCACCTGGCTGTGCCGGGTCATCTGAGGTCCCACCTGGCTGTGCCGGGTCATCTGAGGTCCCACCTGGCTGTGCCGGGTCATCTGAGGTCCCACCTGGCTGTGCCGGGTCATCTGAGGTCCCACCTGGCTGTGCCGGGTCATCTGAGGTCCCACCTGGCTGTGCCGGGTCATCTGAGGTCCCACCTGGCTGTGCAGGGTCATCTGAGGTCCCACCTGGCTGTGCAGGGTCATCTGAGGTCCCACCTGGCTGTGCAGGGTCATCTGAGGTCCCACACGGCTGTGCAGGGTCATCTGAGGTTTCACACGGCTGTGCAGAGTCATCTGAGGTCCCACCTGGCTGTAGAGGGTCATCTGAAGTCCCACCTGGCTGTAGAGGGAGGGTCATCTGAGGTGCCACCTGGCTGTAGAGGGAGGGTCATCTTAGGTGCCACCTGGCTGTAGAGGGTCATCTGAGGTCCCACACGGCTGTAGAGGGTCATCTGAAGTCCCACCCTGGCTGTAGAGGGAGGGTCATCTGAGGTGCCACCCTGGCTGTAGAGGGAGGGTCATCTGACGTGCCACCTGGCTGTAGAGGGAGGGTCATCTTAGGTGCCACCTGGCTGTAGAGGGAGGGTCATCTGAGGTGCCACCTGGCTGTAGAGGGTCATCTGAGGTCCCTTGGGGCAGAACAGGGTCATCTAAGGTCTTACATGGCAGTGGTGGATAATCTGAACTCTAGGTTCATCTGAGATCATGCATGGCACAAAGAGTCATCTGAGGTCCCATGAGACAGTACGGTGTGATCTGGGTTTTGCCAGCCTAGGTAGATCCATGGTCCACCATGGTAGGAAGGTCTAAATGAGGTCTCCAACAGCAGTGCAGTGAAATCAAAGGTCTCATGTTTTAGCTAGGTGAAATCAATGGCCCCATGCAGGATCATTGCAGAATCTGGGGCCCAGTGTGCCTGCCCAGTGTAATATTAACAACACGGTGGCACCATCTAAGAGCCCACATGGCAGTAAGTATCTTCATGCAGGCCCCTGTGCGCTTCAAAAACAGTCACCCTCTCTGTGATGGATGGAGAAGGACATACAATGTGTCAGAGCTGTGGCTACTTTATTGTTGTGACAACAGTCTGCTCACAGCTCAGCATTCATTGTAAGATCGTTTAAAATCTGCTCCGTAATGAACACCTGACTGGCGGATGAGGATCACAGCTTCGCCTGTACCCAGATGAGGGGTCCGCCACTGTCATGAATCCCTGTTGAAGAGGGACGTTTTACTCCTCTCGGGGGTGTAATGTGGTGTTTCCTCCTTCACTGTTTTTTTGTCCGTTTTTTTTGTTTTTCCTCCTCTGTACACGAGCAGTCCCGTATGCATGCGGTTTTAGTGTTCTTTCTTCTCTGTGTTTTCTGTACTCAGTCATCATGCTCATCCCAGGAGAAGCTGCACCAACTGCCATTTCAGCCGACGGCAGACGAGCTGCACTTCCTGACCAAACACTTCAGCACCGAAAACATCACCGATGAGGAAGGAAGACGTTCGCCTGTCATGCGACCCCGATCCAGAAGTCTCAGGTAAGGAGACCCCTCCTCTTCCTGTAAATCAACCTCTATTCCTGCCAGTCTTTTGCTCCTCCCCTTCCTTTTGTGTGTTATCTCTCCCATCCCAGTCTTTCTGTCCCTACTTTCTGGTAACATGTCTTTTCCTTCCTCTGTGTGATGACTTGCCTTGCCCCTTCCTATCATTGTGCCCCCTCTTCTATCAGACATCACGCCTTGCCCCTCCGTTATACCCCCCCCTCCCTTGCCTGAGAACATGCCTTGCTCCTCCCAGTTATTCTGTTTCGCCTTTGCCTCATAAAATGTTTTGCCTCTACCAGGCATTTTACTCCTCTCCTCTTTTATAACATGCCTTGCTCCTCCCAATCATTCCACTCTTCCTCTGCTTGACCTTATGCCTTGCCACTCCCAGTGAATCTACCCCCTCCCCTGCTTGAAAATATATCTAGCCCCTCTCTCATTCTGCTCTTCTCCTCTGTTATACCATGCCTTGCCCTTCCTCTGCTTAATAACATGTCTTGCCCCTCCCAGTCATTCCCCGCCCCTGCTTTGTCATGTCTTGCCTTTCCCAGTCATTCCCCGCCCCTGCTTTTTCATGTCTTGCCCTTCCCCGTCATTCCCCGCCCCTGCTTTGTCATGTCTTGCCCCTCCCAGTCATTCCCCGCCCCTGCTTCGTCATGTCTTGCCCCTCCCAGTCATTCCCCGCCCCTGCTTCGTCATGTCTTGCCCCTCCCAGTCATTCCCCGCCCCTGCTTCGTCATGTCTTGCCCCTCCCAGTCATTCCCCGCCCCTGCTTCGTCATGTCTTGCCCCTCCCAGTCATTCCCCCTCCCCTGCTTTATGTCATGTCTTGCCCCTCCCATTCATTCCCCTCCCCTGCTTTATCATGTCTTGCCTCTTCCAGTCATTCCCCTCCCCTGCTTTATGTCCACTTGGGCCCTGAAAGTCTCCAACCTTCTGCCAACCAGTCTTTTCAGTCAATGTGCTCCTCTCCTGTGTTATACCATGCCTTGCCCCTCCTAGTCATTCCCCTCCCTGCTTTGTCCTGCCCC
Source organism: Staurois parvus (assembly GCF_062004578.1). NCBI lineage: Eukaryota > Metazoa > Chordata > Amphibia > Anura > Ranidae > Staurois > Staurois parvus. The sequence continues at coordinate 37,786 of NW_028321257.1, read as the reverse complement.
TCCCAATCACTGTTTGTTTCCAGCCTTATAACCTGCTCTGTACCTCCCAGTCTGCTCCTCTCCTATGGTATATCGTGCCTTGCCCCTCCTCTGCTTAATAACATGCCTTGCCCTTCCCATTAATTCCCCTCCCCCGCCTTATGTTTTTCTCCTCCCAGTCATTGCTCTCCCCTGCTTTATGACTTGCTCCTCCCAGTCATTGCCCCTTTCCAGCCTCATAACATGTTTTTTTCCCCTCCCAGTCAATCTGCTTCTCTCCTGTGTTATATCCTGCTTTGCCCCTCTTCTGCTTAATAACATGCCTTGCCCCTCCCAGTCATTCCCCTCCCCTGCCTTATGTCTTGCTCCTCCCAGTCACTGCCCCTTTCCAGCCTCATTAACATGTTTTGTCCCTCCAAGTCTATCTGCTCCTTTCTTGTGATATATCATTCCTTGGCCCTCCTCTGTTTAATAGCATGCCTTGCCCTTCCCAGTCATTCCCCTCCCCTGCCTAATGTCTTACCCCTCCCAGTCATTTCCCTCCCCTGACTTATGTCTTACCCCTCCCAGTCATTCCTCTCCCCTGCCTAATGTCTTACCCCTCCCAGTCATTTCCCTCCCCTGACTTATGTCTTACCCCTCCCAGTCATTCCCCTCCCCTGATTTATGTCTTACCCCTCCCAGTCATTCCCCTCCCCTGCCTTATGTCTTACCCCTCCCAGTCATTCCCCTCCCCTGCCTTATGTCTTACCCCTCCCAGTCATTCCCCTCCCCTGCCTTATGTCTTACCCCTCCCAGTCATTCCCCTCCCCTGCCTTATGTCTTACCCCTCCCAGTCATTCCCCTCCCCTGCCTTATGTTTTGCTCCTCCCAGTCATTCCCCTCCCCTGTCTTAAGACTTGCTCCTCCCAGTCATTGCCCCTTTCCAGCCTCATAACATGTTTTTTTCCCTCCCAGTCAATCTGCTTCTCTCCTGTGTATCCTACTTTGCCCCTCCTCTGCTTAATAACATGCCTTGCCCTTCCATTCCTTCCCCTCCCCTGCCTTATTTCTTGCTCCTCCCAGTCACTGCCCCTTTCCAGCCTCATAACATGCCTTGCCCCTCATAGTCAATCTGCTCCTCTCTTGTGATATCATTCCTTGGCCCTCCTCTGCTTAATAGCATGCCTTGCCCCTCCCAGTCATTCCCCTCCCAGTCATTCCCCTCCCCTGCCTTATTTCTTGCTCCTCCCAGTCACTGCCCCTTTTCAGCTTCCTAACATGCCTTGCCCCTCCTAGTCAATCTGCTCCTCTCCCTTCTGTATAGTCTCATTACATCATTTTACTATTCCTGTGCCTCTTCTTGCCTGACAGCCCTTTCCACTTAGTATGGCCATAAATCAGTCACCCTACCTCGCCCCTTCTGTCAGTCCACCCCACCCTTTTTCTGCTCCTTCTCCGCCCTATAACATGTCCTGCCTCTTGTACATCTGCCCCGCGCCTCCCCATCAGTCTGATCTCGCCTGCTCATCCATCCCTTCATCCTCTGTGAGTCTTGCTCCTCCCCTTGCTTGGTCTGGCCCCACCTCTTTTTGACATCACACCGCCTGGTTTACTAATGGCCATGACAGGCTGTATATGGTTTACAGGAAGGGCTGCTTGTCCCCTGTGTATCCATTTATAATATATGAAAGACGAAAGGACGGAGATGACACGAGTATAAACTGATCAATACATTGATTACCCAGGATGTTTGGAGGGGACAGACGTGTGGCGGGTCAGAGGGACCGTCTATTCCTCTCGCTCCCAGCATGCGGATCATCAGATATTACTTACACCTTATGTTCTGTAAATGATGAACGATCACCATTGTTGCGGGGATTAGTGGCGCGGGGATGGCGGCTCGCTACGTAGCCGTGATCAATACGGAGTGAGGTGACATTCCTGGAGATCGTTAGAGTTTTCTGCATCATCAGTTTGACAGATGAGAGGAAACGTCAGCCATTCGTCATATGGAAATAACCCGAAAAATTCCAACCACTCAGACGACATTCGGCATCGAATATAAAGAGCGAATGGGAGAAGAGCTTACACGGGGCACGCTGGGACTGGCAGTAAAGGATGGATTACAAAGGCCACCTTTTATCTGCCTGAGAAACTACTTACCTGCTGAGACCCACCTGCCAAAATTACATCTATTATGTTGTTTAAAGCCGAACTCCAGGCAAACCGCTAAATGCACAGATGGAATACAGAAATGGAAGTCGTTTTACCAGCCAAAGGATCTGTATTTATGTCCATCCAGCCCTGAGATTCACACAGCTCTGCTGCACAGCATAGATAGACAGGAGACCTGTTTGGCCAATCGGTGATCACATGATCAGGACCTCGCACAGAGGTCCCGTACAACGATCGGTGTTCCACTGTGTCCAGAGGATACGGCGGGCACCGGATCGCGGTGCTGCGCGCTCCCGGGGGCCACGTACAAGCAGGAGGCAGTTTATAAATGGCCACCCGACCCTGCAGTGTCACCGTCCGGCCGTTTATATACATGGGCCGGACGGGAGGTGGTTAATGGGGACTCTGATGGGGATTTTCCTTTGCCCCGCATGTATCTGTAACAATGTGGCCCTCATACTGAACAGTATGGAGACGCCGAGTATAAATGGTGATAAATTCTGCCAACGTGGAGCCCGTCCTCAGAGGCGGGAATTTTTCCTCCATATTGGAAGACTTTACATTTCTGGTTCAATGCGGGAGGGGGGGGGGGATCAGATCTGCCCGTGTATGATGTGAATGTACGCCGCTCTGCACTCTCCGGTGGATCGGTTGGCGGGCGTTTCTTTCATCCATCTCATCCTTGGAAAGTGAGATGTATGAGAAGAAATGTCTGGGTGCGATGGAAGATTTCTTGGCTGTAAACAGAAATTGCGTTCTTTGCGTTTCTGAGAAAGGTGGACGCCTGATTGTCGCACATTCTCTTCCGGCAGGCCGAGGGTTAAGTGAATTAATCCTGCGCCACTTCCAGGAATCGCCCAATTAGATACGGATGTCCTCTAGGCGCTCCGATTGGAGCTACACTGAAATGTGCGCTCAGATTTATGGTCTGCCGGGGTAGTTTGCTGGGAATGAACCTCTATCCAGGACCTTCATATTCATGGACCCTCCAGTCCCTCCCCACTCCACTACAAACACCCACACAGCGGGATGTGAACTGTCCTCTGATATCCCTCCACTCATTACATAGTGCAGCAGAGCTCCTCACAGTGACTGTAGGGGGAATTGCTAGGTGATCTGTGTGTGACACCGCTCTCCTCAGTGGCTGTAGGGGGTCCCCTGTGTGGGCTGTCCTTCCAGGGTCTCCTGTACGGAATGTCTTCTCTGGGAGTCTTTGCCGTTGACTGTCCTTTTTTGAGGGTCTCCTAAACGGACTTTCTTTTCCGGGGGGTCTCTTGTATGGACTGTCCTCTCTAGGGGGTCCCCTGTGAGAAATCTCCTGCGTGGGCTCTCCTCTCCTGGGGGTCTCCCACACAGGCTTTCCTATCCAGGGGGTCTCCCGCATTTGCTGTCTTCTCCTGGGGGTCACCTGTACAAAACTTTCCTCTATGTGGATCTCCTGAGTGAACTTTCTTCTCTGTGGGGCCTCACTTGAGCAGGGGGGGGGGTGTCTCCCACTTGGGCTGTCCTCTCTTGGAAAAGAGAGGGGGGGTTGTCACGTTGGCTGTCCTCTCTGGGGGGAAGAGGGTGTCTCCTGCACTGGCTACCCACTCCAGGGGGTCTCTTTACAGACTTTCCTCTCTGTCTCCTGCGTGCGTGGACTTTTCCTCCCTCCGAAGGTCTTCTGCATGGACTGTCCTCACCAGGGGGTCTCCTGCCTGGGTTATCTTCTCTGGGAAGGGAGGGGTCTCCCACATGGGTGTCCTCTTCGAGGGGGGGGCTCCCACGTGGGCGGTTCTCTTTGGGGGGCTCCCACATGGGCGGTTCTCTTCGGGGGGCTCCCACGTGGGCGGTTCTCTTCGGGGGGCTCCCACGTGGGCGGTTCTCTTCGGGGGGCTCCCACGTGGGCGGTTCTCTTCGGGGGGGGCTCCCACGCGGGCTGTTCTCTTCGGGGGGGGGGCTCCCACGCGGGCTGTTCTCTTCGGGGGGGGGCTCCCACGCGGGCTGTTCTCTTCGGGGGGGCTCCCACGCGGGCTGTCATCTTTGGGGGGGGTCTTCCACGCGGGCTGTCTTCTTTGGGGGGGGGGGTCTCCCACGCGGGCTGTCTTCTTTGGGGGGAGGGGGTCTCCCACGCGGGCTGTCTTCTTTGGGGGGGGTCTCCCACGCGGGCTGTCTTCTTTGGGGGGGTCTCCACGCGGGCTGTCTTCTTTGGGGGGGTCTCCCACGCGGGCTGTCTTCTTTGGGGGGGGATCTCCCACGCGGGCTGTCTTCTTCTTCGGGAGGTGGGTGTGTTCCATGCTGTCTGTCCTCTCCGGGGGTGGGGGTGGGGGGGGGTTGGGAGGGCACCTCCTATCCTGGTTGTCCTCTCCGTGGGGGGGGGGGGGGGAAGGTGGGTGTGTTCCCATGCTGTCTCCTCTGCGGGGGGGGGGGGGGGGGTTGGGTGGGCACCTCCTATCCTGGTTGTCCTCTCCGGGGGGGGGGGGGGGGGAAGGTTGGTGTGTCCCCTATGCTGTCTGTCCTCTCGGGGGTCTCCTGCTCAGGCTCTCTGCGTCCCCTTCGTTTAGTGCCTCCCGCTTCATGTTTGTGTTCAGCCAATTATCCGTATAATGATTCCCGCAGTCACGCCGGCCGCAGAGACTTTTATGATGCGATATCTCTCCTCCGCCCCGCGCCGCAGTCAATCACATATTTAATTTGACATTTTATTTTCACGTTGGCTTGTTCATGCAAATCTGCTCTCCCCCCCCCCCCCCCCCCCCCCCCCCCCCCCCCCCGAGGATTGGCCGCTCACCTCTCGCTTGTTTCCTAGAAACATTTCCTTCCCGGCCAATTTACAAGCCGGCTGATTGAAATTCCGCTGTGAAGGTTACAGATAAATTCAGAAAGGCCTTTTCCTGCGTGCCAGTCATCTGTTATCGATGCTCTTTTTTATTCATTCATGCTTTATTATATTACCCCCCCCCCATCCAATCTTCCCTGCTGCCTCTTCAGGACCAGTGTGATGCCATCTTCCTTCTGGCCGTGGATTGCCCCCGGGTGTCCTCTGTGTGGACTTTGGCATCATGAAGTTGCATTGTGCAGAATAAAACGTTTTCATTAGAAGGCCTTTACCGCCTTCTGTGTCTCTCAGGTTCAACCACCTTTATTGTCCAATCCAGAGAAGACACAAATTCCATTTTCCCCACTTGATGATGATTGTCTTCACCGTGTTCCATGGTATATCTAATGCCTTGGAAATTCTTTCGTCCCCTTCTCCTGACTGATACCTTTTAACAATGAGATCCCTCTGATGCTTTGGAAGCTCTCTGCAGACCATGGCTTTTGCTGTAGGATGCGACTAAGAAAACATCAGGAAAGACTGACTAGAACAGCTGAACTTTATTTGGGGTCAATCAGAGAACTTTAAATGATGGCGGGTGTGTACTGACTCCTACAGTCAGGTCCATAAATATTGGGACATCGACACAATTCTAACATTTTTGGCTCTATACACCACCACAATGGATTTGAAATGAAACGAACAAGATGTGCTTTAACTGCAGACTGTCAGCTTTAATTTGAGGGTATTTACATCCAAATCAGGTGAACGGTGTAGGAATTACAACAGTTTGCATATGTGCCTCCCACTTGGTAAGGGACCAAAAGTAATGGGACAATTGGCTTCTCAGCTGTTCCATGGCCAGGTGTGTGTTATTCCCTCATTATCCCAATTACAATGAGCAGATAAAAGGTCCAGAGTTCATTTCAAGTGTGCTATTTGCATTTGGAATCTGTTGCTGTCAACTCTCAAGATGAGATCCAAAGAGCTCTCACTATCAGTGAAGCAAGCCATCATTAGGCTGAAAAAACAAAACAAACCCATCAGAGAGATAGCAAAAACATTAGGCGTGGCCAAAACAACTGTTTGGAACATTCTTAAAAAGAAGGAACGCAGCGGTGAGCTCAGCAACACCAAAAGACCCGGAAGATCACGGAAAACAACTGTGGTGGATGACCGAAGAATTCTTTCCCTGGTGAAGAAAAACACCCTTCACAACAGTTGGCCAGATCAAGAACACTCTCCAGGAGGTAGGTGTATGTGTGTCAAAGTCACCAATCAAGAGAAGACTTCACCAGAGTGAATACAGAGGGTTCACCACAAGATGGAAACCATTGGTGAGCCTCAAAAACAGGAAGGCCAGATTAGAGTTTGCCAAATTGACATGTAAAAAAGCCTTCACAGTTCTGGAACAACATCCTATGGACAGATGAGACCGACATCAACTTGTACCAGAGTGATGGGAAGAGAAGAGTATGGAGAAGGAAAGGAACTGCTCATGATCCTAAGCGTACCACCTCATCAGTGAAGCATGGTGGTGGTAGTGTCATGGCGTGGGCATGTATGGCTGCCAATGGAACTGCTTCTCTTGTATTTATTGATGATGTGACTGCTGACAAAAGCAGCCGGATGAATTGTGAAGTGTTTTGGGAATATTATCGGCTCATATTCAGCCAAATGCTTCACAACTCATTGGACGCTTCACAGTGCAGATGGACAATGACCCAAAGCAGACTGCAAAAGCAGCCAAAGAGTTTTTTAAGGGAAAGAAGTGGAATGTTCTGCAATGGCCAAGTCCATCACCTGACCTGAATCCGATTGAGCATTTCACTTGCTGAAGACAAAACTGAAGGGAAAATGCCACAAGAACAAGCAGGAACTGAAGACAGTTGCAGTAGAGGCCTGGCAGAGCATCACCAGGGATGAAACCCAGCGTCTGGTGATGTCTATGCGTTCCAGACTTCAGGCTGTAATTGACTGCAAAGGATTGCAACCAAGTATTAAAAAGTGAAAGTTTGATTTATGATTATTATTCTGTCCCATTACTTTTGGTCCCTTACCAAGTGGAGGCACATATGCAAAACTGTTGTAATTCCTACACCGTTCACCTGATTTGGATGTAAATACCCTCGAATTAAAGCTGACAGTCTGCAGTTAAAGCACATCTTGTTCATTTCATTTCAAATCCATTGTGGTGGTGTATAGAGCCAAAAATGTTAGAATTGTGTCCATGTCCCAATATTTATGGACCTGACTGTATTTAACATGATTGTGAATGTGATTGCTTAATTCTGAACACAGATACATCCCCATATATAAGAGGGTGTGCACACTTATGCAACCATTTTTTTTTAGTTTATGTTTACTTATGTTACACCTGTATTTAGGGGGTAACAGGTAGAGCATCCACCACCTCACCCCCAGATCCACCCCTCTTTGTGACCGTGGGAAGGAGACCTTCTCCGCACACCAGTAGTCACAATCTGAAAACAGCGTGGCCGTGCAAGGCTCCTCCCACACGGCTGTGCCATTCATTCACAGAGTTCTGAGAGTGAATGCCTACAAGCACCGTCAGCCATTCCAGCTGACAACTTGTTTTCAATGAACTGTGAGGGCGCTGGTGAGCAACCTAGAAGTCCATTGGCCTTCCTGAACTTCAGTAACTACCTGCCTATGCAGGAGGTACGGCAGACCGTGTACTGACAGTCTACTAGAGCCGGACATTGCGCCTGCGATCTGCAGATCATGGGTGCAATGCTTTACAGGTTCTCAAGAAATAAAAGAAAAAAAAAAATGCACTTTTTTTTTTTTTTTTTTTTTTAACCTGAAAAAAAAGTGCATTTATTTATGTAAAAGTGAACCTATCCTTTAAGTTTTTCATTTCTGTTCCTTAACCACTTCCAGTCCGGACGCTTTTCCCCCCCTTCCAGTCCGGACGCTTTCCCCCCCCTTCCAGTCCGGACGCTTTTCCCCCCCTTCCAGTCCGGACGCTTTTCCCCCCCTTCCAGTCCGGACGCTTTTCCCCCCCTTCCAGTCCGGACGCTTTTCCCCCCCTTCCAGTCCGGACGCTTTTCCCCCCTTCCAGTCCGGACGCTTTTCCCCCCCTTCCAGTCCGGACGCTTTTCCCCCCCTTCCAGTCCGGACGCTTTTCCCCCCCTTCCAGTCCGGACGCTTTTCCCCCCCTTCCAGTCCGGACGCTTTTCCCCCCCTTCCAGTCCGGACGCTTTTCCCCCCCTTCCAGTCCGGACGCTTTTCCCCCCCTTCCAGTCCGGACGCTTTTCCCCCCCTTCCAGTCCGGACGCTTTTCCCCCCCTTCCAGTCCGGACGCTTTTCCCCCCTTCCAGTCCGGACGCTTTTCCCCCCTTCCAGTCCGGACGCTTTTCCCCCCCTTCCAGTCCGGACGCTTTTCCCCCCCTTCCAGTCCGGACGCTTTTCCCCCCTTCCAGTCCGGACGCTTTTCCCCCCCTTCCAGTCCGGACGCTTTCCCCCCCCTTCCAGTCCGGACGCTTTTCCCCCCCTTCCAGTCCGGACGCTTTTCCCCCCCTTCCAGTCCGGACGCTTTCCCCCCCCTTCCAGTCCGGACGCTTTTCCCCCCCCTTCCAGTCCGGACGCTTTTTCCCCCCCCTTCCAGTCCGGACGCTTTTCCCCCCCCTTCCAGTCCGGACGCTTTTCCCCCCCCTTCCAGTCCGGACGCTTTTCCCCCCCTTCCAGTCCGGACGCTTTTCCCCCCCTTCCAGTCCGGACGCTTTTCCCCCCCTTCAGTCCGGACGCTTTTCCCCCCCTTCCAGTCCGGACGCTTTCCCCCCCCTTCCAGTCCGGACGCTTTTCCCCCCCTTCCAGTCCGGACGCTTTCCCCCCCCTTCCAGTCCGGACGCTTCCCCCCCCTTCCAGTCCGGACGCTTTCCCCCCCCCTTCCAGTCCGGACGCTTTCCCCCCCCTTCCAGTCCGGACGCTTTCCCCCCCCTTCCAGTCCGGACGCTTTCCCCCCCCTTCCAGTCCGGACGCTTTCCCCCCCCTTCCAGTCCGGACGCTTTCCCCCCCCTTCCAGTCCGGACGCTTTCCCCCCCCTTCCAATCCGGACGCTTTCCCCCCCCTTCCAGTCCGGACGCTTTCCCCCCCCTTCCAGTCCGGACGCTTTCCCCCCCCTTCCAGTCCGGACGCTTTCCCCCCCCTTCCAGTCCGGACGCTTTCCCCCCCCTTCCAGTCCGGACGCTTTCCCCCCCTTCCAGTCCGGACGCTTTCCCCCCCCTTCCAGTCCGGACGCTTTCCCCCCCCTTCCAGTCCGGACGCTTTTCTCCCCCTTCCAGTCCGGACGCTTTCACCCCCTCCCCCCCCCCCCCCCCCAGGCCAATTTTCAGCTTTCAGCGCTATCACACTTTGAATGAAAATTGCGCGGTCATGCAACACTGTACCCATATGAATTTTTTAGCATTTTTTTGAGACCGATAAAACTGGGTTTTTTTTTTTTTGCTATGTAAATGTCCAAAAATTTTGAAAAAAGTGTTTTTCTTATGAAATTTCAAAATAAATAATATTTCATTATAAGTCTTGGCCAAAATTTATTCTGCTATCTTTTTAGTAAAAAAAAAAATTAGTTTATAACCAAAAATTACATTTTTTTTTTAAATTTTTACTACATTTTTTATTTTATTTTTTTATATTTGTTTTGGTTTTTTTTTTTTTTACATACTGTCACCCTAGCAGTACAGTGTCACCATGGTGACACTGTACTTGTGGGGGGGTGATTTTTTTTTTTTTTTTCACTGATTGCTTTTACACCCATAAAGGCTGTAAAAGCAATCATTTCTCCTTCTCTCTGGCTGCATTCTTGCAACCATTGAGAAATACTGTGTGAGCTGTGATTGGTCACATCTTGTCACATGGTGCAAGGCTGTTGTGAATAGCCTTGTACCATGTGATCTCTGTGATCATTCACAATTTCACACGTAGTAAGCAATGATTTCACAAGTGACATCTTGCTTACTACTCTGCATGTGATCACTGATTGGCCAATCAGTGATCACATGATCGGGACCTTGCAGAGAGGTCCTGTACAGCGATCGGTGTTCCACTGTGTCCGGAGGAAACAACGGGCACAGGATCGCGGTGCTGCGTGCTCCCAGGGAGCGCGCACAAGCAGGAGGTGGGGAGGCTGTTTATATACAACGGCCGGACGGGAGGTGGTTAAATCACTACAATGCACACAAAAATGATTTTTTTTTTCTATGTTCAGCGATGAGGAATATTCTGGGTGTATGATGGGAGTTATACTCCATGTGGGATCTCCATTATCTGACCGCCTGTGATTAGTAGGATGTTGGTGCCATATGTGGAGTGTCAGAATTCTGCTGACATCAGGCGTTCGGTGTGATAACACAAATATACGTGGAGTCTTTAGGCTCGTCTCTTCCCTCCAGTTTTACACTCTGACCTCCAGGCTCGCTCATCCGTCCCAGCATTAAATATTCTGTCACTTCATGTCCCCGAGGGATCCCAACTGAGACGGGAAGAAAACACAGCGGTATTCAGGCCCCCTCCGTCCCCTCCCCATTGGCTGGGTCCTGGGTGACACAGAGCGCAGGGGGGCTATTAATCTTCTTGCCATGCCTGTCTGGAAAACAATTAGCTCAGAAGAGAAATTAATTTTCCTCTGTTTCCAGTGAATGGGTTAAATAGTTATTGATATAACACCGATCGGTCAAATTAAACATGCACTGAAAACACAAAGCGGTTTATAAACAGGAGCAATCGGCTGTGAGATTCGTGGATGAAGTTATCCTGCAGTCAGACCTGTCACTGAACCTCTGTCATGGGCCCCTTGTACCACATGGATGATGCCATCCCAAAGCCAGACCAGTCATTGAGCCTCTCATGGGGCCCCTTGTACTATGTGGATGAAGCCATCCTGAAATCAGAACTGTCAACGAACCTCTATCTTGGGCCCCTTGTACCACATGGATGATGCCAGACCAGTCATTGAGCCTCTCATGGGGCCCCTTGTACTACGTGGATGAAGCCATCCTGAAATCAGAACGGTCAACGAACCTCTATCTTAGGCCCCGTGTACCACATGACTGAAGCCATCCCAAAGCCATGCTTGTCATTGAGCCTCTATCCTGGGGGCCCCCTTGTACCACGTGGATGAAGCCATCCTGAAATCAGAACTGTCAACGAACCTCTATCTTGGGCCCCTTGTACCACATGGATGATGCCAGACCAGTCATTGAGCCTCTCATGGGGCCCCTTGTACTACGTGGATGAAGCCATCCTGAAATCAGAACAGTCAACGAACCTCTATCTTAGGCCCCTTGTACCACATGACTGAAGCCACCCCAAAGCCATGCTTGTCATTGAGCCTCTATCCTGGGGGCCCCCTTGTACCACGTGGATGAAGCCATCCTGAAATCAGAATTGTGAATGAACCGTTATCATGGTGCTCTTGTACCACATGGATGATGCCATCCCAAGGCCAGACCAGTCATTGAGCCTCTCATATGGCCCCTTGTACCAAGTGGATGAAGCCATCTTGAAATCAGAACTGTCAACGAACCTCTATCTTGGGCCCCTTGTACCACATGACTGAAGCCATCCTTGTCATTGAGCCTCTATCCTGGGGGTCACTTGTACCACGTGGATGAAGCCATCCTGGAATCAGACCTGTCAATGAACCGTTATCATATTGCCCTTGTACCACATGGCTGAAGCCATCCTTGTCATTGAGCCTCTATCCTGGGGGTCACTTGTACCACGTGGATGAAGCCATCCTGGAATCAGACCTGTCAATGAACCATTATCATATTGCCCTTGTACCACATGGCTGAAGCCATCTCAAAGCCATGCTTGTCATTGAGCCTCTATCCTGGGGGCCCCTTGCATCATGTGGATGAAGCCATCCTGAAATCTACCGTTATCATGGTGCCCTTGTACGACATGGATGATGCCATCCCAAAGCCAGACCTGCCATTGAACCTCTTTCACAGGGCTCTTTTACCAAGCAGATGACACCATCCTGAAGTTGTATGTGTTGATCAGCCTCTGTCATGGTCATGAGGCCCTTGGATGATGCCATCCTTCAGTCAGCTCCACTGATTAGCCTCTATCGTTGGGCCCTTGCACTAAACAGATGACAAAATCCTGCAGTCAGACCTGTCAATTAGCCTCTATTATGGGGGCCTTGAACCACGCAGATGACACCATACTGCAGTCAGATCATCTGAAGAGCCTGTATCATGGGGCTCTTGGATGACAAAGATGATGCCATGCTGCAATCAGACTCATGGATGAGCAGATGATGCCATTCTGCAGTCAGACATGTCATTGAATCTCCATCTTGGGGCTCTTGTACCTCACAGATAGCAGCATCCTGAAGCCCGTCATCAAACCTTTGTTCATGGGGCCCTTGTACCATGCGGATGATGACATCCTGCTGTCAGACCTGTTGATGTGACTCTATCATGGGGCCCTTGTACCTCATGCATGACACCATCCTGCAGTAAGACCTTTCATTAAACCTCTTTTATGGGGCTTTTGTACTTCACACATAGCACCATCTTGAAGCCAGTCCCATTGATGAGTCTCTATAATGGGGTCCTTGCACTTTGCAGATGATGGCATGCTGAAGCCAGTCCTATCAGTGAGCCTCTGCCTTGTAGATGATGTCATCCTGCAGTAGGACCCCTTGATGTGCCTCCATCATGGGGCTCTTGTACTTGATGCATGGCACCGTCCTGCAGTCAGCATACCCTTATTGAACCTTCGTCATGGGACTCTTTTACTTGGCACATAGCACCATCCTGAAGCCAGTCCCACTGATACAATGGGGCCCTTGCACCTCGCAGATGAAGCCACCTTGAAGCCAGTCCTGTCACTGAGCCTCTACCTTGTGAATGACGTCACCCTGCAGTAAGATTCATTAATGTGCCTCCATCATGGGGCCCTTGTACCGCATGCATGACACCATCCTGCAGTCAGATCCCTCATTGAACCTCTATCATGGGGCTCTTGTACTTGGCACATAGCACCATCCTCAAGCCAGTCCCATTGATAAAAATGGGGCCCTTGCACCTTGCAGATGACACCATCCTGAAGCCAGTCCTGTCACTAAACTGCTATCATGGGGCCCATACACCTCACAGATTGTCATCTTGAAGCCAGTCCTGTCACTGAACTTCTATCATGGGGCCCTTACACCACGCTGATGATGCCATCCTGCAGTCAGATCTGTCATTAAGCCTCGATCACGAGGCCCTTGCATCTTTTGGATGATGTCATCCTGCAATAGGACCCTTTGATGAGCCTTCATCATGGGGCCCCTGTACCTCATGTATGATGCCATCCCAAAGCCATACCGGTCATTGAACTTCTATAATGGGGCCCCTTGTAACATGTGCATGAAGCCAGACCTTTCACTGAACCTTTATCATGGGGCCCTTGCACCATGTGGATGACACCATCCTGCAGTCAGACCCCATCATTGAACCTCTATCACGGGGCTCTTGTACTTTGCACATAGCACCATTTTGAAGCCAGACTCATTGATGAGCCTCTATCATGGAGCCCTTAAGCCTCATGGATGATGCCATCCTGAAGCGAGTCCTGTCACTGAACCGCTATCTTGGGGCCCTTGCAACTCACGAATGATGCCATCCTGCAGTCAGACCCGTCATTGAACCTCTATCATGGGGCTCTTGTACTTTGCACATAGCACCATTCTGAAGCAAGACCCATTGATGAGCCTCTATCATGGGGCCCTTACAGCTCACGGATGTTGTCCTCTTGAAGCCAGTACTGTCACTGAACCACTATTATGGGCCCCTTACAACAAACGGATGATGCCACCCTGCAGTCAGACCTGTCACTGAGCCTCTATCATGAGGTCCTTGCACCTTGTGGACAACATCATCCTGCAGTAGGACCAGTTGATGAGTCTTCATCATGGGGCCCTTGTACCTCATGTATGATGCCATCCTGCCCTCGGACCCATCATTGAACCTCTATCATGGGCTCTTGTTCTTTTTACATAGCACCATCCTGAAGCCAGACCCATTGATGAGCCTTTATCATGAAGCCCTTACACCTTGCGGATGACGCCATCATGAAGCCAGTCCTCTCTCTGAACCGTTATCATGGGGCCCTTGCACCACACGGAAGATGCCATCCTGCAGTCAGACCTGTCACTGAGCTTCCATCATGGGGCCCTTGTACCTCATGCATGATGCCATCCTAAACAGTCAGACCAGTCACTGAGCCTCCATCATGGGGCCCTTGTACCTCATTCATGATGCCATCGTGCAGTCAGACCTGTCACTGAGCTTCCATCATGGAGCCCTTGTACCTCATTCATGATGCCATCCTGCAGTCAGACCCATCATTGAAGCTCTATCATGGGGCTCTTGTACTTTGCACATAGCACCATCCTGAAGCCAGACCCATTGATGAGCCTCTATCATGGAGTCCTTAGACCTTGTGGATGTCGACATCCTGAAGCCAGTCCTGTCACTGAATCGCTATCATGGGGCCCTTGCACCACACGGATGATGCCATCCTGCAGTCAGACCCATCACTGAGCCTCCATCATGTGGCCCTTGTACCTCATGTATGAGGCCATCGTTTAGTCAGACCCATCTTTGAACCTCTATCATGGGGCTCTTGTACTTTGCACATAGCACCATCCTGAAGCCAGACCCATTGATGAGCCTCTATCATGGAGTCCTTACACCTTGTGGATATCGCCATCCTGAAGCCAGTCCTGTCACTGAATCGCTATCATGGGGCCCTTGCACCACACGGATGATGCCATCCTGCAGTCATACCCGTCACTGAGCCTCCATCATGGGGCCCTTGCACTACCTGTTCTATAAGTCCCATAAATGTCAGCGTTTGCTGAGCCCATAAGTCTGCAATCATCTGGACACACTTGGCTGGTTTTAGTGTGTAATTCTTATCCGGATGACATCATTGTCCCCCCCACCCCCGGAGGTTATGGGGGCTTATCAGGGAGAGGATGAGTCATGGCGGTACGTCGTCCGTCCGATCGTTTAGTATGCGGCTTGTGTTCTCGCTCTGTATTACCTCGTTATTGCCTCAGAGCTGTAGAAACATCAGGTTGAGGATCGTTAATAGCCCAATATTGTGTGTTAGCGGTTTGAGATGACATCATTCCCTATTGTCGGCTTTGTGTGGCGGAATGTGAAATATGCTGCCGTAGCGATGCCATTTATCATGTGTGGCCCCGGCTTCACTCGGCAGCTGAGAGCGACAGACAGATTTATAACCGGGCGATATTGAGTGGCCTGTCTTTCCATGCCGTAACCAGCTGCTAAACCATCTCCAACCTGCTGACAATACCCCCCCCCCCCCATGTACACTTACCTCTGACAGTGCTGTTGCCCAGAGCGACCAGTCCATTCTATAGCACCACAAACTTGTATAATAAATGTATAACACCCCAGTGTCTTCTCTGTACTGCCAGAGAACAGTGAAATCATTTATATTCAACAAAAAAACCTGCGCACAAAAAATAATTTATTTTTTTTTTAAATTCACAAACTAATGCTGCTGCTCTTTGTTGACAAATCCAGCAAAAAATATGTAAAAAAAAAGCGCAAAAAATTATATAAATATAAATAAACATAACATATATAAAATAATAATGTCCAAGTCAAAAGTGAAAAAACAATAAAAAGTCCCAATCCAAAAGAAAAAATCTGATATCCAATGTGCTCCAAAGAAATAGCGTGCAGAAGAAACTTCCGTGTAATAACACCATCCGTGATAACCAACATATATTGCACTCACCAAATGTAATGCACTCTCAAAAAATGAAAAAATGTAGTCAAATACGCTTTGGGATATTAAATATCCTGCCAGTAATTTTTTCCTGTTTTCTTTTTCTTTTCCTTTTCCTGGGTCCAGTCCCGGCCGTTCGCCCATCACGTATGATGGTGAGATTGTAATGATGAACCATGTCTACAAGGAAAGATTTCCCAAGGTGAGTCGGAGAGTCCGTATAGAATCAGAGTGTAGTATTCACAGTGCGGTTACCCGTAGCAACCAGGAAGACTGATCTTTCCGTGGTCTGACCACAATGTACAAATATCTGGTTGCTTTGATTTATTGGACTCCATATAGAACTTTTTGCTTTTTTGCAGCTTTACTGAATCGGCAGCATTGTAGACCTGAGTCTGCTATAGTCTGTGTTACTGGGATAGCGGAGTGGTCAGGGATTGTCCAGGATTATGGGAGGCAGAGGATCACTGGGATAGCCAAGAGAAGAGCCAACACTGGGGTCAGCGGATGGGTGGGAGAGCGAGGGGTGTGTGGGAGAGCAGGGGGTGAAGGGTCAGGGGGTGTGTGGGAGAACAGGGGGTGTGTGGGAGAGACGGAGGGGGTGAGTGGGAGAGACGGAGGGGGTGAAAGGTCAGGGGGTGTGTGGGAGAGACGGAGGGGGTGAAGGGTCAGGGGGTGAGTGGGAGAACAGGGTGAAGGTCCGGGGGATGTGTGGGAGAGCAAGGGGGGTGAAGGTTCAGGGGATGTGTGGGAGGGCAGGGGGTGAAGGATTGGGGGGGGGGGGTGTTGGAGAGCGAGGGGGGTGAAGGTTCAGGGGATGTGTGGGAGGGCAGGGGGTGAAGGGTCGGGGGATGTGTGGGAGAACAGGGTGAAGGTCCGGGGGATGTGTGGGAGAACAGGGTGAAGGTTCGGGGGATGTGTGGGAGAACAGGGTGAAGGTTCGGGGGATGTGTGGGAGAACAGGGTGAAGGTTCGGGGGATGTGTGGGAGAACAGGGTGAAGGTTCAGGGGATGTGTGGGAGGGCAGGGGGTGAAGGATTGGGGGATGTGTGGGAGAACAGGGGGTGAAGGGTCGGGGGATGTGTGGGAGGGCAGGGGGTGAAGGGTCGGGGGATGTGTGGGAGGGCAGGGGGTGAAGGGTCGGGGGATGTGTGGGAGGGCAGGGGGTGAAGGTTCAGGGGTTGTATGGGAGAGCCGGGGGGTGAAGGGTCAGCAGGTGTGTGGAAGAGTGGGGGAGTGAAGGTTTAGGGTTTTTGTGGGAGAGCAGGAGGTGAAGGTTTAGGGGTTGTGTGGGAGAGTGGGGGGGGAAGAGGGTGAAGGCTCGGGTGATATGTGGGTGAGCAGGGGGGTGAAGAGTCAGATTATGTGTGGGAGGGGAGGGGTGAAGGGTCAGGTGATGTGTGGGAGAGCAGGGGGAGGGTGAAGGGTCTAGGGAGAGCTAGAGTGGGGGGGGGGGGTGAATGCTCAGGAGTAGTGAAGGACTGCGGGATAGTTTGGAGAATGGGGGTGAAGGGTTGTGGGATGTGTGGGCGAGCGGGGTGTAGGGTTGTGGGATGTGTGGGCGAGCGGGGTGTAGGGTTGTGGGATGTGTGGGCGAGCGGGGTGTAGGGTTGTGGGATGTGTGGGCGAGCGGGGTGTAGGGTTGTGGGATGTGTGGGAGAGCGGGGTGTAGGGTTGTGGGATGTGTGGGCGAGCGGGGTGTAGGGTTGTGGGATGTGTGGGCGAGCGGGGTGTAGGGTTGTGGGATGTGTGGGCGAGCGGGGTGTAGGGTTGTGGGATGTGTGGGCGAGCGGGGTGTAGGGTTGTGGGATGTGTGGGCGAGCGGGGTGTAGGGTTGTGGGATGTGTGGGCGAGCGGGGTGTAGGGTTGTGGGATGTGTGGGCGAGCGGGGTGAAGGGTTGTGGGATGTGTGGGCGAGCGGGGTGAAGGGTTGTGGGATGTGTGGGCGAGCGGGGTGTAGGGTTGTGGGATGTGTGGGCGAGCGGGGTGTAGGGTTGTGGGATGTGTGGGCGAGCGGGGTGTAGGGTTGTGGGATGTGTGGGAGAGCGGGGTGTAGGGTTGTGGGATGTGTGGGCGAGCGGGGTGTAGGGTTGTGGGATGTGTAGGGTTGTGGGATGTGTGGGCGAGCGGGGTGTAGGGTTGTGGGATGTGTGGGCGAGCGGGGTGTAGGGTTGTGGGATGTGTGGGCGAGCGGGGTGTAGGGTTGTGGGATGTGTGGGCGAGCGGGGTGTAGGGTTGTGGGATGTGTGGGCGAGCGGGGTGAAGGGTTGTGGGATGTGTGGGCGAGCGGGGTGAAGGGTTGTGGGATGTGTGGGCGAGCGGGGTGTAGGGTTGTGGGATGTGTGGGCGAGCGGGGTGTAGGGTTGTGGGATGTGTGGGCGAGCGGGGTGAAGGGTTGTGGGATGTGTGGGCGAGCGGGGTGTAGGGTTGTGGGATGTGTGGGCGAGCGGGGTGTAGGGTTGTGGGATGTGTGGGCGAGCGGGTGAAGGGTTGTGGGATGTGTGGGCGAGCGGGGTGTAGGGTTGTGGGATGTGTGGGCGAGCGGGGTGTAGGGTTGTGGGATGTGTGGGCGAGCGGGGTGTAGGGTTGTGGGATGTGTGGGCGAGCGGGGTGTAGGGTTGTGGGATGTGTGGGCGAGCGGGGTGAAGGGTTGTGGGATGTGTGGGCGAGCGGGGTGAAGGGTTGTGGGATGTGTGGGCGAGCGGGGTGAAGGGTTGTGGGATGTGTGGGCGAGCGGGGTGTAGGGTTGTGGGATGTGTGGGCGAGCGGGGTGTAGGGTTGTGGGATGTGTGGGCGAGCGGGGTGTAGGGTTGTGGGATGTGTGGGCGAGCGGGGTGTAGGGTTGTGGGATGTGTGGGCGAGCGGGGTGTAGGGTTGTGGGATGTGTGGGCGAGCGGGGTGTAGGGTTGTGGGATGTGTGGGCGAGCGGGGTGTAGGGTTGTGGGATGTGTGGGCGAGCGGGGTGTAGGGTTGTGGGATGTGTGGGCGAGCGGGGTGTAGGGTTGTGGGATGTGTGGGAGAGCGGGGTGTAGGGTTGTGGGATGTGTGGGCGAGCGGGGTGTAGGGTTGTGGGATGTGTGGGCGAGCGGGGTGTAGGGTTGTGGGATGTGTGGGCGAGCGGGGTGAAGGGTTGTGGGATGTGTGGGCGAGCGGGGTGTAGGGTTGTGGGATGTGTGGGCGAGCGGGGTGTAGGGTTGTGGGATGTGTGGGCGAGCGGGGTGTAGGGTTGTGGGATGTGTGGGCGAGCGGGGTGTAGGGTTGTGGGATGTGTGGGCGAGCGGGGTGTAGGGTTGTGGGATGTGTGGGCGAGCGGGGTGAAGGGTTGTGGGATGTGTGGGCGAGCGGGGTGTAGGGTTGTGGGATGTGTGGGCGAGCGGGGTGTAGGGTTGTGGGATGTGTGGGCGAGCGGGGTGTAGGGTTGTGGGATGTGTGGGCGAGCGGGGTGTAGGGTTGTGGGATGTGTGGGCGAGCGGGGTGTAGGGTAATGAATATGTGGGAGAGCAGGCTGTAGGTCAGGGGAATGTGTGGAGGACTGGGGTGAAGGAGTGGGGAGTACGGGAGCAACAGATGTGTGGGATGATGGGGGTTGTTGGATGTAATTTGGAGGACGGAGTTGGGATATGTGGGGTGATGGAAGGATGTTTGTGTTGAAGGGGTTAGAGAATGCCTGGGATGATGGATGTAAGAAGAGTATGGACGGGGTCAAGGGTTACGTAGGATGTTTGTTGATGGGGGTCAGTAGATATGTGATGTGGCAGGAGTCAGCGGCTGTGATTTGGAGGATGCAGTCGAGGTGCATGTGGGGTGATGGGGTGGATGTGGTTGGAGGTTGTGTGGTGTGAAGGATTGGGGGAAGCCTTGGATGACTGAGGTGTGGGGTGACGGGAGTCTTAGGGATGTATAGGGTGATGGTGGCTGTTGGATGTGTTTTGGAGGATGGATTCAGGGTGTATGTGGGGTGACGGGGATGAATGTGGTTGGAGGTCATGTGGGGTGAAGGAATTGGGGAAGCCTTTGATGACTGAGGTGTGGGTTGAAGGGGCGAGGAGGTGTGGGTTGAAGGGGCGAGGAGGTGTGGGTTGAAGGGGCGAGGAGGTGTGGGTTGAAGGGGCGAGGAGGTGTGGGTTGAAGGGGCGAGGAGGTGTGGGTTGAAGGGGCGAGGAGGTGTGGGTTGAAGGGGCGAGGAGGTGTGGGTTGAAGGGGCGAGGAGGTGTGGGTTGAAGGGGCGAGGAGGTGTGGGTTGAAGGGGCGAGGAGGTGTGGGTTGAAGGGGCGAGGAGGTGTGGGTTGAAGGGGCGAGGAGGTGTGGGTTGAAGGGGCGAGGAGGTGTGGGTTGAAGGGGCGAGGAGGTGTGGGTTAAAGGGGCGAGGAGGTGTGGGTTAAAGGGGCGAGGAGGTGTGGGTTAAAGGGGCGAGGAGGTGTGGGTTAAAGGGGCGAGGAGGTGTGGGTTAAAGGGGCGAGGAGGTGTGGGTTAAAGGGGCGAGGAGGTGTGGGTTAAAGGGGCGAGGAGGTGTGGGTTAAAGGGGCGAGGAGGTGTGGGTTAAAGGGGCGAGGAGGTGTGGGTTAAAGGGGCGAGGAGGTGTGGGTTAAAGGGGCGAGGAGGTGTGTGGTGAAGGGCTGAGGAGGTGCGGGGTGAAGGGCTGAGGAGGTGCGGGGTGAAGGGATGTGTGGTGAGGAGGTGTGGGGTGAAGTGGTGAAGGGGTGAGGAGGTGTGGGGTGAAGGGGTGAAGGAGTGAGGAGGTGTGTGAAGGGATGAGGACGTGCGGGGTGAGGAGGTTGTGGAGTGGTGGGGTGAGGAGGTGTGTGGTGAAGGGCTGAGGAGGTGCGGGGTGAAGAGATGTGTGGTGAGGAGGTGCGGGGTGAAGTGGTGAGGAGGTGAAGGGGTGAGGAGGTTGTGGGGTGAAGGAGTGAGGAGGTTGTGTGGTGAAGGGGTGAGGACGTGCGGGGTGAGGGTGGAGTGAGGAGGGAGAGGGGGTGAGGAGGTGGTGGGGTGAGGAGGTTGTGGGGGGGGTGAGGAGGGTGTGGGGTGAAGGGGTGAGGAGGTTGTGGGGTGAAGGGGTGAGGAGGTTGTGGGGTGAAGGGGTGAGGAGGTTGTGGGGTGAGGGGGTGGGGAGGTGTGGGGTGAAGGGGTGAGATGTGGGGTGGTGGGGTGAGGAGGTGTGGGGTGAAGGGGTGAGATGTGGGGTGGGGAGGTGAGGAGGTTGTGGGGTGAGGTGTGTGGTGAAGGGGTGAGATGTGGTGGGGTGAGGGGGTGAGGAGGAGATTTTGTGGGGTGAGGAGGTGTGGGGTGAGGAGGTGAAGGGGAGAGATGTGGGGTGAAGGGGTGAGGAGGTGTGGGGTGAGGGGGATGATATGATCAGATCTCCATGTAGTGGTGTGATACGGACAGCACAATGCAGACTCTCGTAGTCGCTCTCTCATGTTGAGGAATATGTGGTCACCATCGCCTGCGTTCTCTTCATTACTTCAGCCATTGTTTCCTTCAGGCCACGGCGCAGATGGAAGAGCGATTGGCGGATTTCATCAGCAGCAATACTCCGGAGAATGTGCTCCCTTTGGCAGATGGCGTCCTGAGCTTCATTCATCACCAGGTGATCGAGCTGGCTCGTGATTGCCTGGCCAAGTCTCGTGATGGACTCATTACTTCCCGCTACTTCTATGAGCTTCAGGAGAACTTGGAGAAACTGCTGCAAGATGTGAGTGTCTGTCATAATCGGGCCTCTGATTGTAATGGGTTTAACCCCATCATGTTGAGTCTCGCTTCTTTTGTGGGAAACAAGGTACCTGCACTTGGATGCACTCCCCCTCCACCCAATCCGCTGTTCGTTAGGCTGGCCATACATTTATACAATTTTCTCGAGAATTTTTGTTTAGATTTACCAAAAACCATATATTAGGTCAAACCTAAACAACACTTTCAATTGTATCCAATTAGGCCGGCCCTTGCACTACATAGTTCAAGTTATATCTAAAGGAAATTGGGCAAAAATTGAACAGAAAATGGTATAGTGGATGGCCAGCCTGAAGTGACTTGTGGGGTGGGTATCAGTGTGGAGGAGTGGGTGGCCTCATTTGCATACAGTCCATCCTAATTAACCACCACATGTGATGCTGAGCCTCCATGATTGAAAGAACTAAGAACTCAGCTAATGGAAGGTGGTGGGTCTGAAATAGTTGGAGGAGGAAAGTGCTAGATGATGCTGGACGTCCTCCAGCCAAGAAATGAGGCGCAGCTCTGTCTGACTTGCTGCAGCTTCTAATGCACATTGTGAGAAGCTCACAGTGTGCAGTGAAATCGGAGTAAGCCATTTCAGTCCAGGGGAGGAGCCAGTACACCTGTGCAGGAGTGAAAAGGAGGAGCCGGCACGCCTGTGCAAGAGTGAAGGGGAGGAGGCGGCACGCCTGTGCAAGAGTGAAGGGGAGGAGGCGGCACGCCTGTGCAAGAGTGAAGGGGAGGAGGCGGCACGCCTGTGCAAGAGTGAAGGGGGGGAGGAGGCGGCACGCCTGTGCAAGAGTGAAGGGGGGGAGGAGGCGGCACGCCTGTGCAAGAGTGAAGGGGGGGAGGAGGCGGCACGCCTGTGCAAGAGTGAAGGGGGGGAGGAGGCGGCACGCCTGTGCAAGAGTGAAGGGGGGGAGGAGGCGGCGCGCCTGTGCAAGAGTGAAGGGGGGGAGGAGGCGGCGCGCCTGTGCAAGAGTGAAGGGGGGGAGGAGGCGGCGCGCCTGTGCAAGAGTGAAGGGGGGAGGAGGCGGCGCGCCTGTGCAAGAGTGAAGGGGGGAGGAGGCGGCGCGCCTGTGCAAGAGTGAAGGGGGGGAGGAGGCGGCACGCCTGTGCAAGAGTGAAGGGGGGGAGGAGGCGGCACGCCTGTGCAAGAGTGAAGGGGGGGAGGAGGCGGCACGCCTGTGCAAGAGTGAAGGGGGGGAGGAGGCGGCACGCCTGTGCAAGAGTGAAGGGGGGGAGGAGGCGGCACGCCTGTGCAAGAGTGAAGGGGGGGAGGAGGCGGCACGCCTGTGCAAGAGTGAAGGGGAGGAGGCGGCACGCCTGTGCAAGAGTGAAGGGGAGGCTGTTTGTTGCGGTGCACCGTGCGTTTTCCTGCAGTGCTCATTGATGCGAGGTAGGTACTATGTGCATTGCTCTGCGGTGTTGTAAATGTAGAATGGTATCCCAGTGCACACATACAGAAGCCACCAATGCACCTTTGCTACGGATCACCATGAGGCTGAAGGTGGCAGAAGGTGGTGCATTGTGTTGCTGAAAATGCTTGCAGGAGCAGCTTTCCTTGTGGTAAGGTGAGCTGCCACCCTCTTCCAAATGAATAGGCTACTGTAACGCAGCAAACCTCAAGGCGCACACAAGTGTAACCACTTCCCGGCCAGCCCATGTACATAAATGGCCGGATGGGAGTGCTGCCGGAGCAGGTGGACGTTTCTAAATGTCCCCCCGCATCCATTGCCTGTACACGCGGCACCTCGATCAGTGCCTGCTGTGTTCTTTGGACACAGCGGAACACCGATTGCTGTACGGGACCTGTGTGAGGTCCCGATTCATGTGATCACTAATTGGCCAATCAGTGATCACATGAATAGTAGTAAGCAAGATGTCACTTCTGACATCATTGCTTACTACGTGTGAAATCTGTGAATGATCACAGAGGTCACATGGTACAGGGCTATTCACAACAGCCTTGTACCATGTGACAAGCTGGGACCAATCACAGCTCACACAGTATTTCTCAATGGCTGCAGGAATGCAGCCAGAGAGAAGGAGAAATGATTGCTTTTACACCCTTAAAGGCTGTATAAGCAATCAGTGTAAAAAAGGAAGAAAAAAAAATCTTCATCACCCCCCACAAGTAGTACAGTGTCACTACGGTGACACTGTACTGCTCGGGTGACAGTATGCTCAAAAAAAGAAATCAATAATATAAAAAAAAAAATTAAAATGTAAAAAAAAATTTAGAGAAATTTATAATTTTTGGTTATAAACTAATTTGGGTTATTTTTTTTTTCTTACTAAAAAGATAGATGAATATATTTTTTGGAGATTTATGAAGAAAGATTTATTTGCAAAATTGTATAAGAAAAACACTTTTTTTTTTTTTTTTTCTTTTCAAAATTTTTGGACTTTTTCATTTATATAGCTAAAAAAATAAAAAATCCCAGCGGTGAATAAATACCACCAAAATAAAGCTTTATCTGTCTGAAAAAAATGCTAAAAAATTCACATGGGTACAGTGTTGCACGACCGCGCAATTGTCATTCAACGTGTGATAGCTCTGGAAGCTAAAAAGTGGCCTGGACTGGAAGGGGGGGAAAGTGTCCGGACTGGAAGGGGGGGAAAGTGTCCGGACTGGAAGGGGGGGGAAAGTGTCCGGACTGGAAGGGGGGGGAAAGTGTCCGGACTGGAAGGGGGGAAAGTGTCCGGACAGGAAGGGGGGGAAAGTGTCCGGACAGGAAGGGGGGGAAAGTGTCCGGACAGGAAGGGGGGGAAAGTGTCTGGACTGGAAGGGGGGGAAAGTGTCCGGACTGGAAGGGGGGGAAAGTGTCCGGACTGGAAGGGGGGGAAAGTGTCCGGACTGGAAGGGGGGGAAAGTGTCCGGACTGGAAGGGGGGGAAAGTGTCCGGACTGGAAGGGGGTGAAAGTGTCCGGACTGGAAGGGGGGGAAAGTGTCCGGACTGGAAGGGGGGGAAAGTGTCCGGACTGGAAGGGGGGGAAAGTGTCCGGACTGGAAGGGGGGGAAAGTGTCCGGACTGGAAGGGGGGGAAAGTGTCCGGACTGGAAGGGGGGGAAAGTGTCCGGACTGGAAGGGGGTGAAAGTGTCCGGACTGGAAGGGGGGGGTGAAAGTGTCCGGACTGGAAGGGGGGGGTGAAAGTGTCCGGACTGGAAGGGGGGGGTGAAAGTGTCCGGACTGGAAGGGGGGGGTGAAAGTGTCCGGACTGGAAGGGGGGGGTGAAAGTGTCCGGACTGGAAGGGGGGGGGGAAAGTGTCCGGACTGGAAGGGGGGGGGGGAAGTGTCCGGACTGGAAGGGGGGGGGGAAAGTGTCCGGACTGGAAGGGGGGGGTGAAAGTGTCCGGACTGGAAGGGGGGGGTGAAAGTGTCCGGACTGGAAGGGGGGGGTGAAAGTGTCCGGACTGGAAGGGAGGGGGGGGAGTGTCCGGACTTGAAGTGGTTAAACAGTCCCTCACTGCCAGCAAACTTTCATTTCTTGCCTTTTTGCCAACAGTACCCATAGGGCTGTTTATCTAAGAATCCTCACCCCCCCCCCCCCCCCCCCGCTCTTGTATTTGGCCCGGAGCTTGTATACATGACAGGTTGCTTGTTGCATGTAGTCCCTGATACCCCCACTAGGTTTGCTGTTTTGGGAGTAAAATACTTGTTGACAGGTAAATACATACAGTGTCTGTGTCTCCGTATTAGAAGCAAGCACAGAACTGTGTATAGTTGACCGTTAGAGCTAAACTCCAGGAAGCCCAACCCCCTCCCTTGTATTGGGGCTGTGCTGGCACTGCAAGGGTTACATGCTTGTTTCTGTTTAGGGGACTTTGAAAAGCACCTTTACTTACCCAATCCTCGGCTCTTCTACATCGGTCCCTGCAGCCTCTTCTCTATGCTTGGGCAGTCTAAGGTCCTCTGACATCATCAAGATGGACGCAGGGACCAGACCCCCGCATTGGACATGACACTGAGGAACATTTCACAGCACTCTTTCTGGGGAACAAAAGATCAGGTAAGTAAGGTCCTCTGACATCATCAAGATGGACGCAGGGAACAGACCCCCGCATTGGACATGAGGACATTGAGGAACATTTCACAGCGCCCTTTACAGTGTAGCATCAAACCTCTAAATTTAAGTGGGACGACCCATTGTTGTACGCCACCCTTTGAGGTTCGTATCAACAATCCCTGGTATAAAGAGAATTGGGATTTGGATTTCATTAAGATACGTAAATCCTCCTTCCCACTATATACTTCCTTATTTATGGGATTTTGGTTGGGATCTTCTATATGACTATAAAACAAGCCAATTATTGGGTCTTCTTTTTGGGCAGTAATTAAATCCTCACTAGGAGAATCGTGACTCCACTGTAATGCATTCGGATCACCAGCTGTTCTGGCCTGTTGCCTGGTGACAGCTTCAATCTGTACGGTACCTAAAAATTGGTCAATGTCTATCAGTTCACCGGTGATTGCCCCTTCCTTGGCTAGAGAATCGGCCAGATCGTTCCCTTCCTTCTCGGCACCTAGAACCTTGGAGTGGCCTTTGGTCTTCTTGAAGTGCAGGGTGAGATCATTGGACCTTACCAGTTCATCGATGTGACAAAAGAGCTTACCATGTTTCACGGGTTTGTGATTACTCTTGTTCATGTTGTTTCGCTTCCACCTAGGGAAATACTCCACAAAACTATTCCTGACATAATTGGAATCGGTTATGATGGCACACTCTCTGATGTTGAACTCTATAGCCATCTCAACTGCTCTAAGAATTGCAGTAAGTTCAGCAACCTGACTGCTCTTTGGTCCAAGTTTGTATCCCACAGAAATTGGGGTGACACCTTGGGTCCAAACGATTCCAATACCTGCCACTAGTTGGAGCTGTTCCCCATCCTTGTGATGAAAAGCACAACCATCCACATATACACACGGCAGCTGTTTACAGTATTCTTCATCGTAAACCTTGTAGGGAGAGAACAGTTGTTCTTCCAGAAAGTCAGTGTCCGGGGCCTCCATAGCAGGCGTAGTTGCGGAACAATCATGGAGCTCGGCTAGGCCCTGGGCTACTGGACTTTCCTTGTTCTGTTTGTACCGAATTTCAAGAGGCCACCCTTGCAAAGACAAAGTCCAAGCAGTGATGCGGCTATTAGACACATTTCCTCCCTTGATACGTTCACTCTTTAAATACTGTAAAGGCTGGTGTGCCGTTTCAACAATGATTCTCTCTCCCTGAATGTAACTGCGAAAATTCTGTAATGCCCACACGGTGGACAATAGAGCTTTTTCACAGTCACTGAACTTTACTTCAACCGGGGACAAAGTTTTACTGGCATAGGCAATCACCTTACTGACATCATCACGTTTCTGGTAAAGAACAGAACTCATACTTACCTGCGTAAACCCTGTCTCTAGATAGAAATTTTTACCCCCTTCGGGATATCCGAGACACGGCGCTTGTGTGAGACGTTCCTTTAATTCCTTCATGGCGTCCTCCTGTTTCTTACCCCACGACCATTCGACATCCTTCTTCAGTAGGTGAAGCAGTGGCTTGCTTATCTCGGCGTAATTGTCAATAAACTTACGCGAGTAGTTTACCATACCTAGGAATGATCTCAATTCTTTAAGGTTAGTAGGGACTTTACAGTTCAGAACCGCCTCAACTTTCTTCTTTTGTGGGTTCAAACCTTCAGCAGTAACTTCATGGCCTAGGAAGTTTACCTTCGTGCGACACCACTGGGCTTTTTGTAAGGACAGTTTTACTCCTGCTGCTTTTAATTGGCCCAGGACATGCCGAAGTTCTGTAATGTGTTTGGCCATATCAGTACTTTTGATCAGGATATCGTCCACATATGCCAACGTCCCCCTTTCGAAGGCATCTGGCATGGCCTTGTGCATGAACACAGCAAATTCATGTCCGGAATTTATGAATCCGAAAGGCATTCTCACCCAACAATATTGTCGATTCCCAAAACTGAAGGCCAGTTTGTATTGGTCTTCCTCACTCACCTTTATGGTCCAATACCCCTGTGCACAATCCAAAGCTGTGAAAACCTGGGATCCTTGGAGCTGGGCGAGACACTGGTCTATGTATGGGACCGGCCATCCTGACATGTACACACGTTTGTTCAGCTGACGGAGATCAGCGCACAAACGCCATTGTCCATTGGGTTTTAAAATACCCAGGATCGGGTGGTTGTAGGAGCTGTGGATGGGCCTAATTATACCCCTTTCATGTAACTTCCTAATAATCTCAGCTAGAGATTCATAGGAAGCTAATGGTAACCTATATTGTCTTACGAATACTGGTGGGGCATCTGGATCTGTTTGGATCCTAGCGATGTGTAGGTCAGTAGTCCCACAATCGTAAGAATCCTTGGCAAAGATCTCTTGGAATTCAAGGAGAAGCTCTCGGAGCAATTGTCGGTCGAGATCACTGGCACACGCGTCGGCGAGGGCCACCATCTCTTCCACTAACTCCTTGAATCCAGGAAAGCTTTCCGGCTGACCTATCTCATATGCCTCTTCAAGTTTCGTGGTGAGGTCATTGGGTATGTGATGTGTGTGTGTGTTCTCCTGCCATCCAGGTTCTTTGGGGTACTCTTGTTCTTTGATTGGGTGATCAAAGACAATTGATGTCTCTTCGATTCGACAGGTGCCATCTTTAGAATCGAATGGATAAATGGACTCTATGGTGAAAATACCCTCTGGTAATGAATGTAATGTTTGTTCAATTAATTGTTCCTCCGACAAATATTCATCGGGGATGAGTCCAATCACCTGGTTAGTGACCCCAAAGGTGTAATATTCAGTCTCTACCGCTAGACCAATAAGGGTCTCTTTGGGTAAGACGATGTCCTGATTGGACAGATTATGTATGTAAATGTACATCGGGGATTGATGTGTGTTGACTAGGGGCGTGTGCGTAATGTTCAGTCCCTCCCCCTGCATTTTATGGGAGAGGCATACTAATGCATCTGACCCCTTCAGTCTATGTCCCTTTTTAACTTGGATGGGGAGTATGAAATTATTTATGCCCTTAGGAATTGTAATCTTTTGGGCTACCTGGACTTCAACAGCATAAGGCATCTGTTGCTGGGATTTTAAAGCTAAGTCCAGTTTTTGGTATTTTTCGGGGTCCCCCTTTAGTCGACTCCATAAACAGTCATTAATTAGGTCGACTTGCATTGCAAAGCGATGTAATACATCGTTGCCAAAATAAATTTTAGTTTGGGGATTATCCAAGACTAGGAACACATGGGTGGCTGTTTTGTTTCCTACAGTGACGTTTAAGAGACACCTAGCCATTGAATTGTAATCATCAGAGTCATCAAGGGAGTCTGAAATCCAATGACGCTGAGGTGTGGAGAAACGGATCATTTCCATTTCGGTCAGGTGTTTTATCAACCCATGGCTTACAAAGCTGTGTTCCTGTCTCAAATCTAGTTTGGCATATTTTGACCTATTAAGACCATTTATCCGGATGGGGATAAACAAGTCGCTGTTAACCCTTTCAATACCTGTCAAGAATTGGGTGTGATCTCCCCCTTTTCTTGGTTTATCCTCCTGATGAAAAGATATCGTAAGGATGTCATCTTGGAGGGAAATATCTTTGATTTTCTCTTGGGGAATTCTAAAAATGTGTTCCTCATCTCTTCTGATAGGGTTACAGTCATCAGGTTTGATAACCGTTACATCAGGAAGTTGGCTGTTCCTGAAATGGATTTCTAATGATCCAGGCCTTTCTTCCACCAGGTGGCAGTGTTGTCGGGAATGGGGAGTTTTAAGTTTCCCATATTTAATTGGGGTATTTACCTGTGACCACAGGACTTGGTTCACACAGTCAACTATGGTGTTCAGCCTTTTTAGGAAGTCCATCCCAATTATCATGTGGTGCTGGGAGATACTGGCAATGATGATGGGGTGTCTCAGTTCCTTATTACCCAGTTTTAGTTTAAGCCAGGCGATACCCATGACTTGTAAAGGGTCTCCACCTACACCAATCAATGAGCTGTCAAAACTTTTAAGTCTCGGCTTGGTGGGCATGACATTCGCCACTTTGTCAAAATGCTCCTGTGACATGATGGTTGCTTGGGATCCAGTGTCTATTAAGCCGACAATCGAAAGATCACTGGCATCCTGCACCTGCACCGTGGCATAATATCTCCCATCAGATTCAGTCAGCTCACACATGAAATTAGTGTGGTTGAAGATCTGTGGGCCCTTCAATAACATATGACTGGCTCTTATCTCACCGCATGTGGTGGACACATCACCCTTATCCTCCCTGGTGGGATTCTTGGACTGTCTCAAGACAGAAGCACAACTAGAAGTTGGTGCTCCGTCTGGCTTGTCAATCCTGATGACTTCCGATGCCGCGACTATATTAGGGGCAATAGATGGACACTGAAAAGCAGGAGAATCATTAATAACCAACAAATGGTCCCCCTTTGCCTGAGAACTAACTTCTCCATTAGTAGGCGTGTCAGGGACGGGGCACACATCTCCTGTCATTTGACTCAGTGTCCTCCCCTGTTGGTTTAAGGCTTGGTTGCCTGTTAATTCTGTGACCCTTGGTTGGTCACAGGAGCTGCTCCTAAAAAAGGATTGGATGGAAATTGAGTGACAAGCCTGTCCATTTGTTCAGCCATTTTGCTGACCTGTGCCTCTATTTGTCCAATACGCTCAGAGGAGTCATTCTGTTGATTCTCCCTTTTCCTATACTTGCGCTTGTATTTTGGACGAGACTGGTAATGAGACTCAGAGTCAGAACTACTGCTCTGATCCCGACGCCATTGTTCTCTCTGAGGTTTTGGGGTCTCCCTGTTATTAAAGGGAGCCTGGGGTACTGTATCCCCCCTTTGAGCCTGAGGGTGTTCTTGGCGTGGAGGAAATCTTTGGAAATCGGAATTTTTATTAAAATTGGGATTCTTATTGTAATTATGGGGCCTGTTGAAATTGGGGTTCCCATAAAAATTCCCATGTTGGTTTTGGCGAGGATAATAGAACCTCTGAGGATACCATTGACTCCTTTGGTTCTCATCACTGTACTGGCCCTTACCATACTTTTTATTCTTCTCACTTCCACTACCGTAGTTCCCTGGCTTTTGTCTATCCTTTCTCACCCACTGGTTTTGGGGTGCAAAGTTATGGACCTCCTTCACTTGCTGGGCTTGAGGTACAAATCTAGGGGAACCATTGGTTTTACCCCCACGGACTACTTCCGCATATGATTTCTTCTCTGCCTGCACATTTGGATTTGGAGGGGAAACGGTAGTGGCTGCTACTATCTTGGGGCTATTTTTAGGTTCTCTTTTTATCCCGCCCTCACTGGACTGTTGGATCGAGAATAAATAGTCACTCTCTCTCACCAACCAATCAAGAGAGCATCCCTTTCTGTAATCCTTTGCAAGTCCCAATTTTATGTAAGCAGGTAATGCTTCATAGAATAGTGTCTTGAATTCTGGCTGGTTAGGATTGGGATCCTTTTCAGCCAGGAAATAGGCATTTCTGAGGACAGCCAGAAATTCTGCAGGGCTTTGGTGAGGACCACACTTTAAATTGTAGGCCGCAGCCTTGGCAGAGGTTACAGTTTTATAAGGCCCAAATTCCATGTGGCACTTATGTTTAACCTCTCTCCAGGACTGATTGGAATAGGCCCTCAAGGTCTCAAAGAATTGCCGGTATTTCTCTTCAAACACCCATGGCAGCAATTCTATTTTGGTGTGGTCATCTCTAATGCCCAGAATCTCTAACGTCTGTTCATATGTTCTCATGTGTTCGGTGATCTCAAGGGACCCTTTCTTAGAAAACATAGGAACAGTGTCCTTCAGGAACTTAATAACCTTTGGGGTGTCATATCTCCTGAATGACCCCTGGGATTTCCCTTCCTGCCTATATGAAACCTCATATTTTTCCTCAGAGCGCTCTGGAGTGTATCTTGAAAGCCTAGGAGGTGACCTATATTCTGACCCTGACTCACTATCAGATACTTCGCTGTGATGCGGGTATCTCCGCTCATCAGCCTCTGGCTTGACTGGGTTGGTCCGTCTTTGGACCCCAGAATTTATTTGGGCCGTCAACCTTATAATCTGCTCCTCCAGAGTTTTCTGCTCAGATTTTATCAAGGTAAGTTCTGACTGGTCATGCTTATCCCCTGGGTGAACTTTAATTTTGACAGGAGATAACCTCTCTGATCTGAAGTACTCCACCTCATCTTTTAAGTCCTGATACTTCTTTTGAAGTTGTTTTAATTCCTGAAAGTTTCTTTCATATAGGTCCTGAGCACTTCGAAAGTCTCCGACCAATCTATCATAATGTTTCTCGGATTCGTCTAAACGAACACCGGCATGACCAAGCTTCCCTTTCAAAGACTCAATGTCCTGATTTTTGCTTTCTAACAAGAGGCGGGCCTCTGACAACTCTTCCCTTAGAGTCCTGGTCTGCTGGGCAGCTCCAGCGGTCATGAACCATAACATGGGCCAAGCTTCTAGGAGAAGTCTGTCACGGCTTCTATCACTTTCTGCTCCAGCAAATGCTATTAAAAACCCAACAACCTGGCCCTTTTGGTTGAACAGGTCCTCAAAGGTATTCATGGCCTGCTCCTTCTCTTCATCCACAAATTCATTATTGCTATCCCCCAAATTCAATCTCTTGCGGAGATAATCTATTACTCCACATTCAACATAATTCTGCCAAGCACCGGCAGCTTTCCGGGCTGGCTTCAGAGTTTCTTCCTCAATACCTTGGGCCGCCATATTTTCCTCGTTATGCTTGGAAGAGGTGGATCCGTGATTACTGGATGCCATTTTGATACAAAATATATGTTTGATAACGTGTACAAATATACAATCACCAGTGCGTTTTGTGTTATGGTACGATTTCTATGGCTCTCAGCAGCGCCTCCAAATTTATGTTGTGGTGGTTTATGTAAGGATATATATTATTTATAAAGGGCGTGTCCCTTTCCCTTAGATGAAATATTACAGTGCCTCCAGCCGTTAAAATACGGCAAATATTTAGTAAACCAATAATTTGGACACCTTGATAATTTGATCACCACTTATTATTATACCTTGAATTCTTTTAGCCAATATGATTTCGTACCATACACACAAAATTTGCCTTATAATAGATAAATATAAAAATTTATTTATGTACAAAAATTATATATATATTAACACAAAACACAAAAGACTGGTGATAAATGAATATTGGTACACACAATCAAAAATATATCCTACCAATGTAAGACACACTAATAATGTCTCTAACTAATTACATCAATCACAAATTTAAATGATATGATATTTATTAAATTTATTAATAATTAATAATTTCGAATATCTCAAAGGTTATATTCTTACATGCCGTGGCCATAGGCTTGCAAGAAGTAAGCCCTTGATATATGATACTCTGGTTATTAATATTCAATAAATTATGAAATATGGAAAAATTTATAATATGGCAATAAACAATTTTTTTTTAACAGTAACACAGTATCTGACTACATATATCTAACTATCCAATATTGTTGTAATACACTACGGTAATTTTATGATTCTACACAACAGAGGAAATAATTAATACAAAATCAAATAAACATCTCACCACACCCGGACGTCAGACTAGGCAACTCTCCCGTGGATTTAGCTGGCAGTGGAACGCCTTTAGACTGATATATAGGCAAGTGATAGATTCAATAGGGGAGAATGTAGGAAGTTATAAGTTTAGAGGTTTAAAGTTTTAGGAAGTTTGAAAAGATGGAAGAGTAGTTATTTCAGCAGAGATCTTCTTCAGATGTCAGGTCTTTCCATGAGGTCTTATGAGGGTTCTTCTTTTTCATGAGGTTTTTTTTTATGTTACAGCACATGGGCTTTTTATATCCACTAGTCCATTGTTCTAAGATACCTTCCCACCAGGCTTCCTGATTGGCTAGTTGAGAAATGTGTGTACATAAGCTATTTCTCACCTGCCCGCCAGGTGGCGGTCATGTATCACAGAACAATGTGAGTATTTGATATGACTCATATCTTGGGTGGAATCTTCAGGTAATTTCAGGAATAAAATATACAGCACTTTCCAGATATAGCAGTGATCATACCTATGATATTCTAAATAGGGACCATGGAATATAGGTGTATATTCGGTTATTCCTCCTTGAAGTATCATCCTGTTTGTTTCCTGATAAGACATGTAACTAATGCTAGTTTATAATACATCTTACTTCCCATCATCTCAATACTCAAGTTAGTGATATATAGTTCCCATTGCTGAGTATTTAGTGGTGTTTAAAGTCTATGACATCTTATTTATAATCTGTTTTTGTAGTACATTTTTGTAATGATATACAGTGAACTTTTAAACTTAAATGTCCTGAATTTCACCCCTTGGTTTCAGCATCAACATTCCCTCTGTGTAGGGAAAAAAATCTCTGTTTGCCTAGCCCTTGTATTTGACTCATGGTAAACAATTGTTAATGCTTTCACCCTTGGTGAACAATAGTAGATAGTAATAGTTTCAGAGGTTTGTTGGTTCATCACACTCTACAGGTTTTGGTTAAGCTCTCAGACAATCAGTTTGGTTCCTCTATTGTCATGTCCAGACCTTGTATATGTTTACCTGCTTATTGAAGTCTGAATAATGGTGTTTGATCACCTGAGAACTTTAAAATAGTATTGTCTCTAGGAGGAAAGAAAAACAATCCCTTTACCCATTACATTTCTCTAGCTAGATGGTTCAACCAAGACAAAATTAACTCTTAGCATCCGGCTATTGCTGAGCTGTTTGCCATATAATATTATGTCTTGATAAAAGTCATATTTTTGAGACATGATTCAAAAGCCCACAACAACAGGAAACAAAAGATCAGGTAAGTAAGGGCCTCTGACATCATCAGGATAGAAGCAGGGACCTGACCACTGCATTGGACATTGAGGAACATTTCACAGCATCCTTTTCAGGGGAACAGAAGATCAGGTAAGTAAGGGCCTCTGACATCATCAAGATGGACGCAGGGACTAGACCCCCACATTGGACAATAGGACACTGAGGAACATTGCACAGCACCCTTTCCAGGGAACAAAAAATCAGGTAAGTAAAAGTGCTTTTCTGTCCCCTAGGCAGTCAACCATTGCAGTGGAGGCACAACCCCACTGTAAGGCTTCATTTACACCTGTGGTTAGGGGGCAGTAAGACCAGACAGTTGAGACCGACCAGTTTTTTTGACCCCGCCCCCCCTCCCTGACTGGTGACATGCAGCTCCTCACCGCTGTACACATGACAGCCGCATGTCGCTTTTGGCAGTATTGTCACCACCGAACGTGACAAACGCTTGTCATCCCTCTTCCATCACATGTGTGGCGGAGGTGTAGGTGGAACACAAACGAGATCAACAGGGATTTTAGGGCCCCAGACCAAAGAGTTCCATATTTTGGATGGCTGACAAACAGGGAGTCAGATAAGGGAAAGGACCCAGGGCAACAATTCCAACACCAAGAGGGACATGCAGAAATAGATCAGGGCGGCTATAGAGCACATCAGGGAATTCGTCCAGATCTAGTACAGCAGATCTCAAGGGATGAGATTGGCCATCAGTACATCCAGATCAAATCTATACACCATACAAGTACACCATCGTAGTCTGTAGACGCTAGAACGTCCACACAAACCAAAGAACATGGACTTATTGGGAATATTATTTTTTTAACAAAGATGTGCAGCAAAATACATTTTGGCCAAAATTTAAGACAAAATGTAATTTTATTGTATATTTTTATTTTAATGACAAAGTAGAAAATGTTTTTCTTTTTTGTTTATATCACAAAAAATATAAAGCCGTGTGGTGATCAAACACCACCAAAAGAAAGCACTGTTTGTGTGAAAACCAATGATAAAAATTTAATTTGGGTACAGTGTTGCATGACTGTACAATTACCATTTAAAATAAAACAGTGCTGAGGAACAAAGAATTCCCCGGTCATAAAGGGGGTAAAACCTTCAGAAATGGCCAAATTAGGACATGGACTGCAATAAATATTCTATATTGCCAAACGTATTGGGCCCCTCCTCCAAATCATGTGATTCAGGTGTTCCAATCCCCTCCAAATCATGTTATTCAGGTGTTCCAATCCCCTCCCAATCATGTGATTCAGGTGTTCCAATCCCCCCCAATCATGTGATTCAGGTGTTCCAATCCCCTCCCAATCATGTGATTCAGGTGTTCCAATCCCCTCCATATCATGTGATTCAGGTGTTCCAATCCCCTCCATGGACACAGGTGTATACAATCAAGCCCCTAGGCATGCAGACTGCTTCTACAAACATTGGTGAAAGAATGGGTCGCTCTCAGGAGCTCAGTGACTCCAAGCGTGGTCCCGTGATAGGTGGCCACCTGGGCAATAAGTCCATCCGTGACATTTCCTGGCTACTAAATATTCCACGCTCAACTGTTAGTGGGATTATAACAAAGTGGAAGCAACTGGGAACAACAGCCACTCAGCCACCAAGTGGTAGGCCACGTCACATGACAGGGCGGGGTCAGCGCATGCTGAAGCGCACAGTGCGCAGAAGTCGCCAACTGTCTGCAGAGTCAATAGCTAAAGACCGCCAAACTTGGTGTGGCCTTCAGATGAGCCCAACAACAGTGCGTAGAGAGCTTCATGGAATGGGTTTCCATGGCCGAGCAGCTGCATCCAAGCCTTCCATCACCAAGTACAATGCAAAGCATCGGATGCCGTGGTGTAAAGCACGCCGCCACTGGACTCTAGAGCAGAGGAGATGTGTTCTCTGGAGTGATCAATCACGCTTCTCTGTCTGGCAATCCGATGGACATGTCTGGGTTTGGCAGTTGCCAGGAGAACAATACTTGCCTGACTGCATTGTGCCAAGTGTAAAGTTTGGTGGAGAGGGGATTATGGTGTGGGGTTGTTTTTCAGGGGTTGGGTTTAGCCCCCTAGTTCCAGTGAAGTGAACTCAAAAGGCGACATTTTGGACAATTTCATGCTCCCAACTTTGTGGGAGGAGTTTGGGGAGGGCCCCTTCCTGTTCCAACATGACTGCGCACCAGTGCACAAAGCAAGGTCCATAAAGACATGGAGGAGCCAGTTTGGGGTGGAGGAACTTGACTGTCCTGCACAGAGTCCTGACCTCAACCCCATAGAACACCTTTGGGATGAATTAGAGCGGAGACTGTGAGCCAGGCCTCCTCCCCCGACATCAGTGCCTGACCTGACAAATGTGCTTCTGGAAGAATGGTCCAACCTTCCCATAGACACCCTCCTAAACCTTGTGGGGGGCCTTCCCAGAAGAGTTGAAGCTGTTATAGCTGCAAACGGCGGGGCCAACCCAATATTGAACCCTACGGACTAAGACTGGGGGGCCAATAAAGGTCACGTGCGGGGAAAGGGCGGGGCCAACTCAATATTGAACCCTACGGACTAGGACTGGGAGGCCATTAAAGGTCATGTGGGTGGAAAGGGCGGAGCCAACTCAATATTGAACCCTACGGACTAAGACTGGGGGGCCATTAAAGGTCATGTGCGTGGAAAGGGTGGGTCTAACTCAGTATTGAACCCTACGGACTAAGACTGGGGGGCCATTAAAGGTCATGTGCGGGGGAAAGGGCGGCCCAATACCTTTGGCAGTAAAGTGTATTGTACAGCAGCCTCTCATAGGCATTCCTAGATTGGAAGGAATTGTCCTTTTAAAGGATCTTTTTTTTCCTCTCTTTATTTGGGACTCCACAAACTTGGACTTTCTCAGTAAAGAAATCACATTTTTGTTATTTGGGTGACCCAGAGGAGCTTTGTGCAGATATTTTCCTGGATCTCCTTGCAGACGCATCCTCCTCCTATGGTGGAGCTTGTCCTCCCGCCTGCTCTCGGCCCGTGTAATGAGGTGCTCAGCTGGGCACGGCTGCTCTACAAATTGCTCGTGTTAAACCGTATCATCGCTACTGACAGGCGCCGTGACAGCGCCGGGGGCATCCGATCCGCGGTGTATGACTCCAGAATACGTTCATGTCGCTGCCTGTCAGCCTGCGGATTTCTATTTCCACGTGCAGAAAATTGATTGCCGGGATATTGTTCCAGAATGGTGCTAAACAGTCTGAATCGGAGCCGAATGTCTGCTTGTTTATGGTGGGGGCGTTTCGGCGGAATCTCTTCCTGCAGCTGAAGCAGGAGAACTTGGCAATAAGTCACCGGACTGCTGAACTGAGAAAGTGGAGTCCTATGAAAAGTCCCAGACATTTGTGCAGTGCAGATGGAAAAGTTCTTTGCAGAAGTTTGCTCTGTGACCTTCCAGGACAGGGAAATGAAAGGAAGAATGTGATTGGTTGTGATGAAACCATTTCCTT
>NW_028321256.1:0-13982 GCF_062004578.1 Staurois parvus | reverse complement strand
GGAACTCAACATAAAAAGAGATGGGAAACAATCGCGAGCTAGACTGTATATGTCAAAAAGGGAAGTTTGTTTGAAAAAGGACAGCAAGGAACCTTGAAGATTAACACTTTCTGTCACTGTCAGTGTGGACTTCAGCAGAAGAGTTCTCAGGATCAGAAAGGTGAGTTTGTTATGTAGGACTACCCCCTTAGGAGTTGCTAGAGATTTGGGTCCCCCTATAGTCCTGCACAGCCAGGCAACACGCATTTCCTTCCAGACTTGCATTCCAGAGA
Source organism: Staurois parvus (assembly GCF_062004578.1). Taxonomy (NCBI): domain Eukaryota; kingdom Metazoa; phylum Chordata; class Amphibia; order Anura; family Ranidae; genus Staurois; species Staurois parvus. The sequence continues at coordinate 13,710 of NW_028321256.1, read as the reverse complement.
CAGTAAACAGTCCTTGAGCTTGTTTTTTTTTTTATATTATTAAGGAGTAAATAACTTAGATGGGGATGAGGGGTACATGGGATGCCCGAGGAACTGTAAAACTGAAGACAACTCCCTGGAACTATGTACCAGTAGTCAGTAGTAGTTAGATATCATGGGGCCCTGTACAGCCTACCTGACAGGCCCACCCCCCCACCCCCCCCCGCCAGAAAAAAAATCAAAATTATATTTACGGTAAAAATACACTGAAAACGTTATTAATATACACAAGCCCAAAAAAATTCTAAAATCTAAATGATAAAACTGTACTGAGTTAATAAATAAAGCTGTGTGTGTAATTGAGGTCTTGGGGCTCATTCTCATGGGTGCTGTGGCCTGTAGAGTGTGAATCAGTGGTTTGTTTATGTGGCTGGAGCCACTTGGAGCCGGTTGCAGGCAACCTATGTTACACTATGGAAATGCTGCAGGTCCTAATTTGACAGGCATATAGGTGCAGGTGTACAGCCCTGAACACAGACAGTGAGCATTCAGGGCCACTTTCCCACACCTGCACACCTGTCAGGAGGGCCGGGGGTACCCCTTTATCAGTGGCTATGCCAGTAGTAGGAACCAAAATTTGACCCCTCTGACTATTCCTCCAGCTCCCCCTAGCTACCTAGGAGGGTACTACAGTTATATCTTCTTTTACAGGTATGCCTTTTTTTAAAACATTTTGTAAAGAGACAGGGTAATTTTAAAGAAAAGAGAGAGACTTCTGAAACACATTGTACCACAGTCATCTATTTTACCAAATGGTGAACTAGAAGGCTGAAACAATTCTGATTTTACGAGTGTTTTAGACTTGAATCAGCGCCCTACATTTTTCATGGTAACTGCATGCATGCTACATAACATGTAAACCTAAAGTGCTTCTAAGCGCAAAAGTTGGACGTCTATGGACGTACTTAACTTTCATCCACTATACCAGGATGATGCCTGCAGCTACAGGCATCCTCTTGGTATCTTTCTTTTCAGCCAGTGATTCCCTCTTTTGTAAAAGCCATCCTAGTAGCTGATTATCCACTTGATTGCTTTTACGGGCAGTAGGAGGGGACCCCCCCCCCCCTGGTGCCCACTGGTGCTTCTCTGGACTCTCCCATGTGTTTTATGGAGCCCAGTATCTGATCCGGCATTGCCATTGGGCTGCCATAGAGCTGTCTCTATGATCCTGGGAGACGGAAAGTGACATCATTTTTTAAAATCATGCTTTCCAGGGCAAAGGAGATATCTGGGGTCTTATTGACCCCAAATGACCCCAGTAACAATGTAAAAATAAAAATAAAGAATGCAGAAACAAACACAAACGTAGGTTGCGCCTGCATATGTAAACAGTGTTCGTACCACACAGGTGAGGTATTGCTGCAAACTTTACAGCGAGAGCAATAATTCTAGCACAGTAACATTTTTAAAGTGTCGCCTATGGAGATTTTTAAGTACTGTAGTTTGGCGCCATTTCATAAGTATTCACAATTTTAGATGTTAGGTATCTATTTACTCGGTGTAATATCATCTTTTATATTTTACCAAAAAATAGGTTATATATTGTTTTTTTTGCATTAAAATTCATTAAAGTATATTTTAAAAAAAAAGAGTATGAAAAATCACTGCGTAAATACAGTGTGACATAGAAAAATGTAACATCCACTGTTTTATTTTCTAGGGTCTCTGTTTAAAAAATAATATATAATATTTGGGGGTTCTGAGCAATTTTCTAACAAAAAAAATTATGGTTTTTACATGTAGGAGTGAAATGTCAGAATTTGCCTGGTAGGCAAGTGGTTAACACAGGGGACATCTTTGTTTAGTCATCATCCAGGGTTACCATATACTTCCTGGTTTGAGATGCTTTCTCAAAAATGACACAATCATATAAATCCTGGTGACCTGCAGCCTCTCACCTACAAAGTTACAATGTTGCATTTTGATCACTAGGGGAGAGGAGACTGGGGAAAAGCTTCCTCTTGCCTGCAGCAGACTGATCACATGTCATCAAGCAGAACTATAGGTAAAACTTTTTTTCCATTTTTTGATAGAGTAAGGGAGGGTTATAACCCCTGTCAGATGTCTTTTTGCAGTCTGTGTCCCATTGCAGAGATTTCCATTCACTTCCTGTCCCATAGCCAAACAGGAAGTGAGAGGAAATCCCTTCAGATTAAGGGAATTCCTTGGGGACTTCCAGGTCACCAGAACTAGTGTCACCATTGGAAAATTTCCCCATTACTTTTCTGGGGACAGCCCAAAATTTGTGACCCTGCATTCACTATATCTGGTCTCCCACAGTACACACAACATGGAAATGCGATGATTTTACTAAATATAAATTAATAAATACCTTTTTTCATCAGCAGTATATAACAGTATTGTGACTTCTATCTGTGTCCAGCTGAGCACTGTTTAAAGCTTGTAGGAGGAATTTTCATTCTCCTCTGACTGTCCAATGAGGCTGCATAACCCCTGACCTTGTGTCTGGACAGCGCTGATTGGCCCTATGCTGATCACATCACCTTACCAAAGAAGAGTAAAACTCTCTAGCAATACACACTAAACTGAGCATGTGCAGAGTGACTCCTAGAGCTCTGTACTATTAGTAGATAGATTGGGGACAGTAGAAGAAGGGAGGATCAGAGAAGACAGGATCAAACAGTCATTTTACACAATGCGCAGGATTAACCCTTTAGGTTTCACAGTGAGTATAACAAGCATGTTTTACTGCATATATTACTGCATATACAGACTGATTTTACTGTTGTGAATTTAGTAACACTTTAATTTCTCTTTAGGTAATTCAAATATATTTATCATTTTCTGAAGATAAATTTGACAATTACTTTTAAATATACCATTTGTATTTTGTGGTTTGAAAGAGAAAGAAACAGGTAGAGTAAGGCTTAGAAAAAACAAAGAAAATAAAGATGATAGTACAATACCCCTATTTAATATGCATGGATACAGGAAAGTATTTGAAAATAAACCACTAAGTCTAACTGCTACGAATGTCCTAGTTTCTCTCGAAGTTTAAACCATATTAGAGTTCTATTTTTGTATATTAAGTAAATAAATTTGAGGAATTAGTTGGATTCCTTAAAGCACCGAAACTTCATTTCAATGTACTGTATGAGTTTCCTCATTTGCTTTCAGAATATTTCCCTCTGGTCTAATGTATTCTGCTTCTTTTAACCAGAAGAACGATGAAGGTCTCACAATAGTTATGTTAGAAGCTTTCCTTAACCTAATATCTAATATCTTCTTATTAACAGTACTAACATGTATGAATGAGTTGGATCTTAATAGAATAATTGAGTTATTATATTTATATTTGTTCTAGATTGGGAAAAGTAAGTAATTAGACTTCATAGTCTGTGAATATACATATTAACATATATCTTGGGTTTTCTTTACATTCAAGCCACACATGTGGTAGCAATTGGTCTATCCATCCTCCCCCATCTATGTAGGGGATTATGTTTCACTAACTAGAGAATTGTAAAAATATATTTCATACATGCTAGGTTTGTACTGTAATATTTCTTGATTGCGATATTTATATATGAGATAACTCTTGTTAAGATTATTTTTAGGAGAATATATATATATATATATGTGTGTGTGTGTAAATCATCTAATTTACTCTGATTGATGGAATGTCTAGGCCTTCTTAGGTTACACTCAGACTTTAGGAGAAGTAGACTGGAGGTTTGTTATATATACACATCTGTTTCCAATTATCTTGGTGGGACTACAAGGAGAAGATCAGCCCATTTTTAGGAGATGGTGGGGGCTGGATTGCTCTTTTAAGAGCAGAACAAAGACTTTTTAAGGTCACACTCTATATAGAAGCCTTGATGCGACACACATACACACACATACACACACATATACATATATACAATCTTATTATCAAGAACTTAACTATATTTTTTGGACATTATTTAAACATTCTGTATGCCAATATTTTATTTCTAATTTTATGCAACATTATTATTAAATCATCTTTTTGAGTTTATGCAAGAAGTGGAAGGACTTTCTATCTGAACATTTCTCATCAATACAAGTTAATAAAATATCGAGACAATACGATATTTTACAGTGGCAAGCCTCCAGTTCGATTTGTTTCCGATGATCGATTATTTTTGACTTTTTTGTCTTTCACCTTGCTGAGAGGGACGATGTTTGTAAGTCAACAAAATATGAAGTCAAGCTTTCAGGAGAAGTAAAAGTCTGCAACAGATGAATCGTCGGCATAATCGAGAACCTAAAAGCAGGATTGGTGAGAATTTTGCGCAATTGCAAAAAAACCGCTGTTCCTTGGTGATGTCATTTCCCACCAAGAGAGAAAAGACGCGTTATGTAAAGAAAGACCTTCTTAATCGGTAAGTAATGGATTTTATTGATGAATTATCTAGAGAGAGTAAGTTAGAATTCAAGAATCTGTCTACATTTGTTAAAGATGATGAACTTTGGCGGTACATGTATAATGAATGCTTACAGGCTAATATTAAGATAGAAAAATCTAAGTTTTCCTTTAAGAAACTGAGCAAACAAGTTAGAAATGTAATGAAGTTAGTTAATGATTTTAACGCCATGATTTTTGATGTTCCTAAGACTGCTGCTTGTGTAATGAAGCAAGATCAGAGCAGTGTATGTGCTAATTGCCAGATTTTGACTGAGCAAATAGATGATCTGCAAAGTGCAATTCAAACAAAAGACATTCAGTTATCTGACCTGCAGAATGATGTAAAAAGAATTTGTGTGAATACTAAGGCAGAGAAACAAAAATCTTTTGTACCAGAGATCCAGTCTATAGAAGGAGACCCTATAGATCAGGAAGAAATGTTTAAGAGAAAATTAAGGGATAAAGCTGCAGAACTTAATCTTAAAATCCTTGATCAGCTCATGAAAATTTTGAAGGATATGCCAGCCTATGATAAGGAAGCCGATGCTTTCCATAACATGGAGGTTTATGAAAATTTTTGTAATAATTTTTGTTTAAATCAGGAGCAAAGAAATTTTCTATTCTGTTTATGGCTCCCCAGCGTTATGGCACGTAGATTAATCAAAACGCCATATATTGAGGATGATGAGGAAATGCATAGCAATGCATCAGACCGACTGCGTCAATTATTGATATTTACTACTGGAGAGGAAACTCCTTCTTTGGAAATCTTAGACTCCTTAAGAGCTACGATTAATGATGATCCTTTTGATTTTAAAAATAGATTTTCGAAAGTATACAAAATGATATTTAATTTAGACAATGAGACTCCTTCTATGGTAAATGCTTTTGTTAAAAAATTCAAGTATCTTGATCCAGCATATTTTATTATTGCTACTGGAAAAAATGATTTAGATCAAGCAGCCAAAGTTATAGATACATTTAGAAGACTTAAATTAAACAATCAGAAGAAGGAAAGTTTAATTGTTCAAAATGGAGAACAGAGAGAGACCATGTGCTTAGCCACACCCAATTATGATGATGAACACGTCACAGGCAGGACGAGAGTCTCAGAGCAGACAGGAAATACTATTTGTTTCTATTGTAAACGATTTGGTCATTTGAAAAGAGATTGTATTCATTATAAATTAGATTTACAAAGAAAAACATTGGAATTAGAAGACCAAAATATAATTTCTGAACAATCTGCTCCTCCATGTTCCAACAATAGTCTGTCTGAGTTGCCTTATGCCTCAGAAGTTAAAAAGATCAGTTCACTGAGAGTTAACAACAGCTTAAACAATATGGTAAACAGTGCTGTTGTCATTAATAGGAATGGTTTATTGCCATTGCCGAAATTTAAATCAGGATCAAATCGAGATTCTTCTTCCTTACCGTTGGAATATGTTGCTCCAAATTTATTGGATGAAAGTGGAAGGCCCAAATCAATATTCATTGATTCTTCCATGTACTGTAATGTTGGAAGTATTTGTACAGCAATTGCTGACATGTCTTCAGATCATAAATGGCCACATACAGGAACCAATCTTGAATTGGAACAATTGGTTAGATCACATAAAGATCTTTGGAGTCAAAGCAAAAATGATGCAGGTTTGTTTACAGATTTTGAAGTTGACATAGAAGGTAGAGACCCTAAGCCTCAACCTCAATACAAATTGCCATTAGAATCAATTAATCCAATCTCTTCCATTGTAGATGAGTTTTTACAGCAAGGAATTTTAAAGAAAGTACAATCAGTGGTGAATAATTGTATTTGGCCTATCAAAGCTGATAATTCATATTCTTTATCAGTTGATTTCAAGACATTGAACAAATGCATCACAAATAACAAATCTATTGTTCCTGATTGTAACATAATGTCACATCTGGATGCCAAGGCCAAAATATTCTCTGTACTTGAAATCGCCAATAGCCATTTGTCAGTACCCTTAGCTAAGAGTTGTCAATATAAACTTGCTTTTAGCTTCAACAAAGAAACATATACATTCATAAGATTAGCCCCAGGCTTAGATGTAAGTGATGGAATTGTTCATGAGTATTTGGGAAAAATATTATCTAAATTCTCTAGGCCAGAATGTATTGTCCAGCATGTAGACAAGCTTCTCTTGTCTACACAAAATATAACTGAACATATCACTCTTTTGTCTGAAATATTTATGTTGTTACAAACAGCAGGATTGAAATTGAATACAGAGAAAGTTCAGTTGATGAAAAGACAGGTGGAATTCCTTCATATGCAAATTAGTCATGGACAGAGACAGTTGTTACAAGAAAAAGTTAGAACTATTTCTGCTTATCCAATTCCAACAAATCGCAAGGCTTTGCATCAGTTTTTGAGTGAAGTAAATCATTGTAAAGATTTTATACCCAATTTTGCAGAGAAGTCTAGATCATTATTTGATCCTTTGAGACAAAAAGATGGAGTATTTGATCAATGGGATCAAACTGAGAAAGAAGCTTTTGAACTATTGAAATGGGATTTGCAGAATGCTACTACATTAAATACTGTTGAGTTTTGTAGTAAAATTCCTTTTGTTTTAGAAACCAATGTTTCCAATAATGCAATCTCAGCAACTTTGTCACAATTAAAAGAAGGTAATCAGAAAATAATAGGTTTCTTCTCAAGAACTTTGACAAATATGGAGAAAAACTTTGATGCACATATGAAAAAATTGTTAAGTGTTTTCTTTGCAGTCAAGGTAACTGAAAACATTGTTAGATCAAGTAAGATCATATTACAGACACCTGATTCATCACTGAAACTCCTACAGGAAGATGGTTCAACAGAAAAATATCGTGAAAATTATCCTATATGGTACAAAACACTATCATCCAAACACATACAGATAGAAGTAACAAAAAGACCTTTTCAGGAAAACATACCAACACATGTTTGTACAGCTGTAAGTGAGAAGTTTGTACCTCATGTTTTCAACATAGGAACTGAGAAAAGTTTGAAACCAGTATGTATTACTGCAGATCAGTCTTACACTACAAGAAGTAAGCCAACACAAAAAACAGTTACGCATTTTTCCAATTTTATAGAGATAAGATCAAAGGCATAGTCCTTTGTCATCTCTGGGTTGATACAAAACCTTTCTTTGGTTTTGAAACCAAGGTTTTGATTCATGACCAATAATGGAGATGTAGCGTCCTGTTATATTTATTTTTGTTTATTTCAGGTACTTATTTAGCATCGTCAATTTATGTAGTGCTTTTTACATATATAGTACATTCACATAAGTCCCTAACCCTCAAGAGGTGTACAATCTAAGGTCCCTAACTCACAGTCATACATACACATACTAAGGCCAATTTAGATAGGAGCAATTCTCCTACCAACGTGACTTTGGAGTGTGGGAGGAAACCGGAGTACCCGGAGGAAACCCACGCAAGCACAGGGAGAACATACAAATTCCAGGCAGGTGATGCCATGGTTGGGATTTGAATCAGCGACCCTATTACTGTTAGGCGGAAGTGCCTGCATTCTAAAATAGAACACTACAAGTCAATAAGAAGTGTTATAATCAAAATATGTCTTCCATGTCATGACTAGAAATGTTTGTGATTGTGATATGTAATGTTAACAGATAAATGTAAGAGGATTAATCCATGTAAAATTATCAATGCCAAAATAATGATACTGCATTTCTGTTACAGGAAATGACCTAAGAGTAACTGTTAAAGGAAGAAAACTGAAATATTTCTAAACCTTTCAGATGATAATACATTTTCCAAGAAGGAAATTTATTCTGGAAGAAGCTTTGCAACAAGAATTTCATTCATCATAGTTTTTGTTGTTCTTTTTATGTTCAATAAAGTTATTTTAACTTTACAGAGCGCTAGAAGAAGACAAGACATCTCAAGGCATCTCATAGAGGAAGAACTTATAAAACAATTGACTTTTGACTACTGATGAAATAATTCATTCATCAGATATATTGGTTTTTTTTGTGTGTACATTTTATTTTGACATGATATGTTTATCATATCAAGATGAGATCAGTTTTCACATGAACATTTGCAATCACACACTATGTATTTTCAGAAGTGAAAGGGTTAAACTTTTGTTACAACAGAGTCACTCTACTTAGTTAGAATATCTGCTGTTAATTAAGCTAGAGATACCGTATTTGCCGGCGTATAAGACGACTTTTTGACCCTTGAAAATCTTCTCTAAAGTCGGGGGTCGTCTTATACGCCGGTATACGGCATCTGACACTGTTTAGGGGGGCTGCGGCATTAAGTACAGGGGAGGGCAGGGGCTGATGCCTCTTACCTGGATCCAGTCCCACGACGATCCGGTCCAGGAAGCGCGGCGTCTCCTTCAGTTCGGCCACTGGATGTTCGTGCGGCTGCTCGGCTCCGCCTCCTCACCAATGATTGGCCGCCAGAACTGTAGCTCAGGAAAGGCACACAGGCGGCCAATCACCGGCAAGGGGGCGGAGCCGAGCGGCCCCGCGAAAATCGAGTGCCGGAGCAGCAGGTAAGTGTTCTGTGTAGAGGTGCTGCTGCAACCACCTATGCTGGCTGCAGCAGCACCATACGAGAACAGGGTCAGCAAGTCTCAGTGGGAGGAATAGTGCCCCATCATTGGTGTTACTGATACCAATGATGGGGCACTATTCCTCCCACTGACACCAACGATGGGGCACTATTCCTCCCACTGACACCAACGATGGGGCACTATTCCTCCCCCCCACTGACACCAATGATGGGGCACTATTCCCCCCCCCCCCCACTGACACCAACGATGGGGCACTATTCCACCCCCCACTGACACCAATGATGGGACACTATTCCTCCCCCACTGACATCAACGATGGGGCACTATTCCTCCCACTGACACCAATGATGGGGCACTATTCCCCCCCCCCACTGACACCAACGATGGGGCACTATTCCACCCCCCACTGACACCAATGATGGGGCACTATTCCACCCCTCACTGACACCAATGATGGGACACCATTCCTCCCACTGACACCAATGATGGGGCACCATTCCTGCCACTGACACCAATGATGGGGCACTATTCCTCCCACTGACACCAATGATGGGGTACTATTCCTGCCACTGACACCAATGATGGGGCACTATTCCTCCCACTGATACCAATGATGGGGCACTATTCCTCCCACTGATACCAATGATGGGGCACTATTCCTCCCACTGATACCAATGATGGGGCACTATTCCTCCCACTGACACTAATGATAGGGCACTATTCCTGCCACTAATACCAATGATGGGGCACTATTCCTCCCACTGGCACTAATGATAGGGCACTATTCCTGCCACTAATACCAATGATGGGGCACTATTCCTCCCACTGGTGTGCATTGGAAGAGGGGTAGTCTTATACGGCGAGTATAGCCCAAACACTACATTTTAGCAGGAAAAGTAGGGGGGTCGTCTTATACGCCCAGTCGTCTTATACGCCGGCAAATACGGTAAGTTTTTCTAAGGTACATATAGGAAAACTTAGGCAAGCTTTACATTGTTATTTGTATGTTTTTTTAAAAAAAAATCATTTGATATACATGTATGGATTGAAGCTAGGGAACATATGTTATGGTTAAATGTTAATAAGGTAATTTGAAAAATGTATGGATTATAGAACTGTGTGCTACACACATTTTGGAGGGAAAATATGAAACATCTATTTTTTTTAAGTGACATATTTTAAAGTATTGTACTATAATGTTACAGTTATACATTTATTAAGGGGATGAATTATTTAGTGAAAGGAAAATAATAAGGGTAAAAATATTTTTATGTGATACATAACAAAAGGTTTATCAAAGAATTTGTTTTCCCATTATAGAATCAAATTGAAGATATGTTCAGATCAATTATCTTAAGATCCAAAAACACATGAATGGATACGAAAGTGACGAGAATGTGTATAAATGGATTAAGATAAGGAAAATGATTAAGATTCGATAAAATCGATCATTTTGAGAGGGAAATGTTAGAAGCTTTCCTTAACCTAATATCTAATATCTTCTTATTAACAGTACTAACATGTATGAATGAGTTGGATCTTAATAGAATAATTGAGTTATTATATTTATATTTGTTCTAGATTGGGAAAAGTAAGTAATTAGACTTCATAGTCTGTGAATATACATATGAACATATATCTTGGGTTTTCTTTACATTCAAGCCACACATGTGGTAGCAATTGGTCTATCCATCCTCCCCCATCTATGTAGGGGATTATGTTTCACTAACTAGAGAATTGTAAAAATATATTTCATACATGCTAGGTTTGTACTGTAATATTTCTTGATTGCGATATTTATATATGAGATAACTCTTGTTAAGATTATTTTTAGGAGAATATATATATATATATATGTGTGTGTAATACATCTAATTTACTCTGATTGATGGAATGTCTAGGCCTTCTTAGGTTACACTCAGACTTTAGGAGAAGTAGACTGGAGGTTTGTTATATATACACATCTGTTTCCAATTATCTTGGTGGGACTACAAGGAGAAGATCAGCCCATTTTTAGGAGATGGTGGGGGCTGGATTGCTCTTTTAAGAGCAGAACAAAGACTTTTTAAGGTCACACTCTATATAGAAGCCTTGATGCGACACACATACACACACATACACACACATATACATATATACAATCTTATTATCAAGAACTTAACTATATTTTTTGGACATTATTTAAACATTCTGTATGCCAATATTTTATTTCTAATTTTATGCAACATTATTATTAAATCTTCTTTTTGAGTTTATGCAAGAAGTGGAAGGACTTTCTATCTGAACATTTCTCATCAATACAAGTTAATAAAATATCGAGACAATACGATATTTTACAAGTTATTACATTGGCGCCATCAAATCTCTCCTGGGCACAGACTATAAGAGCACCTAAGTACAGAGAAATCTTTTCTACAGTAGAATTAACTGAACATTCTGAGGCCCTTTTCACACTGCATTGCTCATTCTTAAGGTGGCCATAGATGACCCATTTTTTTTCAATCAGCCAGCAGACTGATTGAAAAAAAAAATGAATGGCTTACTCCATCCACAAAAGATGTTTTAATTTTTTTTATTGGATATGTTTTATAACAGAAAGTAGAAAATAGTTAGGGTTTTTTTTCAAAATTTTTGATCTTTTTCAGTTATATAATAAAATATAAAAAACCCAGTGGTTATCAAAAACTAGCAAAAGAAAGCTCTATATGTGTGGAAAAAGTATATACATTTAATTTGGGTACAGTGTTGAATGGCAGAGCAATGTCCAGTTAAAGTAGCACAGTGATGAATAGCAAAACAATGGTCTGGTCATGAAGAGGGTAAAAACCTCTGGGGTCAAGTGGTTAAATGCACTTTGAATTCTTGATAGGCAGAACATAAGGCCCATTTTAAGCACCTGTTGAATGACCACATGACGTGTTTTATTGGCTTCTGTGTATCTTCCCAGTACTGCAGATCAGATGTTGGTTGGGTTTATAATGTTGATTTCTTCTCATTTCTCTGCTGTGCGATTTTTAAATAATAAGATGTTTGTACTCATTATAAAATCTATTTTTTGGAGTCCATTGAGGGACATGGGAAGATTTCACCTTCAGTTTATATTGCTGCCTACAGGAGGATTAGACCCTGCAAACCAAAAAATTGTGTCAATCCAAGATAACAATTCCTACTACTGGCATGCTTCAGTTTTGTCGCAAGCAGTAACAGGAGCATGATCATAAACATGTAGGAGTGAGACCTGTGTTCCCCAGGGATCTTCAAGAATAGCTTTTAATGTAAGCACAAAAATCTTATTTTCTTTCTTGTCCATGGAAGGTCACCTTTGGGATGCCCAAGAGCAGTCCAACTGGTGGGCAACAGCAAACAACTGCTAACAGGTCCAACATGAATAATATAATACTGGAGACTGTCTATTGCTCGAGAAAACCATTTATCTGAAGGACCATACAATTGAAGTTGGCACCAGATGACGCCACAACACCCATTTGGTAACAGAATGTTAACAAAGACTAGGTGGTAAATCAAATATAGGGAACCGAAGCTGGATGTCAAAAGAGCAGAATACATAGTGAGAAATGTCCTCACATGGAAAAAAAGGACATTGCTTCAAAACAGTATAAGCTTGAAGTTGGCCTAACAGATCCATCTGCAAGGATGAAAATAAAATGAATTCCCTACAGGGAACATCAGGAAGGGCATCTAAGAATCAATACAGAAAGGAAGAGACTTACAGCCTAAACCTTGGCCAGCAAGAAGAAGGAGCTCCACTCAAGCAGACCATACACAATCAAAACCCGAAAGCTTTGTGGAGTGAAAAACATAAATAGCTCATATGATTATGCCATCACTTGTTTAGTTTTTCTAATAAAAATCCATCATGTTGAATCAGGCATTTTCTGGCACGCTAATGCTGTGAAAAACAAACAATTCAAAATTTTCGTTCAGTTTTTGCATTGTCTGTGGCCTGCTTTAGAGACTTGGGGCTGGACAGAGGGAAAGCAATGTCCTGGTTAAGGGAAGATCAGTCAGAGCCACACTAAAATAGAAGTAGGTCCTAGGGTCTCATTGTACATGAACCCAAAATAGGTACAGGATTCCCTGCATGGAATGGCTGTCAGGGCAGACATTAAGCCCACTGAGGAGATGACCAAGGAAGACCCCTGCAAAGTGAACTTAGTGCAGAATTTACTTCAGGAAGTGTATTGGTAATTCCTAAGATCCCATGGAGTCCCCCTTGGTGAGATCCCATGGAGTCCCCCTTGGTGAGATCCCATGGAGTACCCCTTGGTATGATCCCATGAAGTCCCCCTTGGTATGATCCCATGGAGTCCCCCTTTCCAAACAAGGTAAAGAACATGGGGACACTCCATACAAGTGTTAGGCAAGAGGTAGAAGGCTGATCTCTTTCCCAAACATTAGTGAAGAAGAATTCAGACTTAATAGAACTGAGGACAAAGCTCAATCAGCTCTGCTTGCTCATTCATAATAGTGAAGGACCATTTAGAGTTGTGTATCTGTGTAAAGTATCTGCTCTGTGTTTGCATAAGCATCACCAGATACATTAAACATCATCACAGGCTGTGTGCTGTTTTTCATGGTCTCCAGAGCAGCTCCTGCTGCCAGATACCAGAGCTGTCAATCACAAATCCTTTCTAACAACATTATCTGATGGGATGGGGGAATGTCCAACCATGCTGCTTAGAAATGAAGA
>NW_028321255.1:0-101689 GCF_062004578.1 Staurois parvus | reverse complement strand
CAGGACAGGACGGCCTCCTCCTTGGGGTTGGTGACCTGGGTGATGACGGACGTGCCGTCCATGGGGGTGTCTCGGCTCCTCCGCTCGGACGGGACTTATCCGGGTGCGAGGTGTGGGCTCCCCCGGGGCTCCGGGCGCTGTGTCCGCCTCCTCAGCATGTAGTCCGGGCGGTCTCTGGTCTCCCCGGCCCCCGTCCTCCCCGCACTCCGCTCCCCTCACCTTCCCAACATGGACGACGGGCCGCCACCACATAAACAAGGGGCGGGGCCTCTGACACACACCTCCCCCCTCCTCCTCCTCCGCGCACAGCTCCGCCCCCCTCTGGCAGATGGAGGGTTAGCCAGGGCGGGCTTGGCCAGGGGAGGAGCGAGCGCTCTGTGATTGGCGGGCGGAGACGTAGATGACAGAGGGGCGGGGATTGGCTTGAGTATAAAAGCGGCTCCGCAGTCTTCGTTCAGAACTTGCTCGGTTCTTTACAGAAACCTTGGATGGGGGTCACGTGGTCATTTCGGGTCTCTCCCCTCATTTTGGATGGATTAGGGGAGAGTTGTAACCCCTGTGAAGTGTTTTTGTCCCCGCTGAGGCGATTTCCCTTCACTTCCTGTTCCATAGCCACACCAGGAAGTGAGGGGATCCCTGGCTGTCCCCATTGGAAGATTTACCATGTATTCCTGTTCTGGTGACAACAATTTGGAAATCTTTTTACATTCCCTCTTGGTGATAACAGGAAACAGGACAAATAGAGAGGCGGAATCTCCCCAACAGGGAAACAGCAATAAAAACCTGAGAGGGGGAGATTTCCCTTCACTTCCTGTTCTATAGCCAAAACAGGAAGTGAGGGGATCCCTGGCTGTCCCCATTGGAAGATTTACCCTCTATTACTGTTCTGGTGACAACAATTTGGGGATCTTTTTACATTCCCTCTTGGTGTTAACAGGACAAACAGGGAATCTCCCCAACAGGGAAACGGACAGCAATGAAAACCTGAGAGGGGAGATTTCCCTTCACTTCCTGTTCTATAGCCACAATAGGAAGTGAGGGGATCCCTGGCTGTCCCCATTGGAAGAGTTACCCTCTATTCCTGTTCTGGTGACAACGATTTGGGGATTTTTTTCACGTTCTCTCTTGGTGATAACAGGAGACAGGACAAATAGAGAGGGGGAATCTCCCCAACAGGGAAACAGACAACAATAAACACCTGATGGGGAGATTTCCCATCACCTCCTGTCTCATAGCCACAACAGGAAGTAAGAAGAAATCCCTCTAAAGTGATGGAATTCCCTGGGTTTTCACCATATCTTGTGTCCTCGTTGGAAGATTTGCCCTCTATTCCTGTTCTGGTGACAACAATTTGGGATTTTTTTAAATCACATTCTTGGTGATAACAGGACATATAGAGAGGGTGACTGTCCCTGATGGAAGTACAGGCAGCCACAAACACCTGACAGGGGTTCTAATCCCACTCTATAAAAACATTCATTTTGGATAGAGTAAGGGAGAATTAGAACCCCTGTCAGGCTTTTATTGCCATCTGTGTCCCCATTGGGGAGATTTATACTCACATTGTGCCCCATAGCCAAATCAGGAAGTGAGGGAATCCCTGGTTGTCACCAAAACTAGTGTCCCCATTGGAAGATTTCCCCTCTATTCCTGTTCTGGTGACAACAATTTGGGAAATTTTTATGTTCCCACTTGGTGATAACAGGAAACAGAACAAATAAACGGGGAATCTCCCTAATGGACACGCAGCCAGCAATAAACACCTGACAGGGGTTCTAATCCCATTCTATCTAACACTAAAAACAAAGTATGATTTCTTTTTGGACAAGGGAGGGTTATAACCCCTGTCAGGTTTCCATTGCAATCTGTGTCCCCATTGGGGAGATCCACCTCCTCTTCCTGTCCCGTAGCCACAACAGGAAGTGAGAGGAAATCCTTGCAAATCCCAGGTCACCAGACCAATATGCCAACCAGGGATTCCCTCACTTTAGAGGGATTTCTACTTACTTCCTGTTGTGGCTATGGGACAGGAAGTGAGAGGAAATCCCTGCAAATCCCAAGTCACCAGAACCAGGTGACAACCAGGGATTCCCTCACTTTAGAGGGATTTCTACTTACTTCCTGTTGTGGCTATGGGACCGGAAGTGAAGGGAAATCTCCCCCTCTCAGGTTTTTATTGCTGTGTCCCCATTGGAAGGTTTCCCCTCTGTTCCTGTTCTGGGAACATCCCAACGTTTGAGATTTTCTTTCACTTTCAATAATAATGGTAAACAGAACAAGCAGCCAGGGTGAATCTCCCTAATGGGGACACAGCAACAAAAACCTGAGAGTGGGAGATTTCCCTTCACTTCCTGTCCCATAGCCACAACAGGAAGTAAGTAGAAATCCCTCTAAAGGGAGGGAATCCATGGTTGTCACCAGCAGTAGCGTTTCCATTGGAAGATTTACCCTCTGTTCCTGTTCTGGTGACAACCCAAAATTTGGGATTTTCTCTGATATTGGTAAACATGATAAATAGAGAGGAGGAATCCCCCTACCATGGGGCACAGACAGCGATAATAACCTGACAGGGGGAGATCTCCCTTCACTTGCTGTCCCATAGCCACAACAGGAAGTGAGAGGAAATCCCTGCAAATCCCAGGTCACAAGAACTAGTGTTACCATTGGACACTATTACAGTTCTGGTGACAACCCAGAATTTGGGATTTTCTTTCACTTTCGATGATATTGGTAAACAGGACAAATAGAGAGGGGGAATCTCCCTAACGGGGACACAGACAGCATTAAACACCTAACAGAGGGAGATTTACCTTCACTTCCTGTGCCATAGCCAAAACAGGAAGTGAGAAGAATGGAATCTCTGGTTGTTGCCAGAACTGGTGTCTCCATTGGAAGATTTACCCTCTCTTCCTGTTCTGGTGACAACCCAACATTCGGGATTTTCTTTCACTCTTGATGATAATGGTATACAGGACAAATAGAGAGGGGGAATCTCCCTAATGGGGGCACAGACAGCAATAAACACCTAACAGGGGTTCTAGTCCCTCTCCACTCCATCCAAAACCAAAATAAAAAGTTTTGGCTTTAGTTATACTTTAAAAGTGACTCTTCGGATGACCATGCTGGCTGCCTTTTTTGTTTTTTTTGGGGGGGAAAATGCTGGTTGCCTGGCTGTATCTGTACGCTCCAGTTCACCACAATGGGCCTGAGACCATGAATGCGGGCTACAGCGAGCGTCGCCCAGGGATGGACTGTGGCCTATGTTGGTGATATTTCCTCTACCACTAGACGCCGGGCAGAATATTGGGTGCTGAGAAACTAATAACACTTGGTATTCATTAAAAAAAAATGTGTGCGTCAGGTTTGTGTTCCCTGTTCATGGAACTTCCAACACGCAAGAAGACGCACCTTCCCTGCGCAAAAACCGTACGGCCGCATGTGAGGGTACCAAGAAGCACAAAGATCAGAAGGAAATCTCTGCTGGAAATGATGGGCTGACCCCAGGGACGCATTTACCATTAGGCATGTGCCTACAGGGGCCCTACCTAGAGGGGCCCCTCTCCCCTCTCTCTCTTTCTTCTTTCTCTCCCCCTCTCTCTCTCTCTCTCCCCCCCCCCCCTCTTCTATCTCTCTCCCTCCCTCCTCTCTCCCCCCTTTCTCTCCCCCCCTCTCTCTCTCTCTTATCTCTCTCCCCCCTCTCTTCTATCTCTCTCCCTCCCTCCTCTCTCCCTCCCTCCTCTCTCCCCCCCCTCTCTCCCTCCCTCCCTCCTCTCTCCCCCCCTCTCTCTCCCCCTCTCTCTCCCTCCCCCCTCTCTCTCCCCTCTTTCCCCCTCTCCCTCCCTCCCTCCCTCCCCCCCCTCCCCTCTTTCCCCCCTCCCTCCCCTCTTTCCCTCCCTCCCCTCTCTCTCTCCCCTCCTGAACCCTGCACTCTGTATGTACCGCATTCCTGAACCCTGCACTCTGTATGTACCGCATTCCTGAACCCTGCACTCTGTACGTAATTATTATTATTATTATACAGGATTTATATTATTGTTATACAGGATTTATATATCGCAAACAGTTTGCTCAGCGCTTTACAATATAAGGGAGACAGTACAATTACAATACATTTCAGTACAGAAGGAATAGGAGGGCCCGACTCGTGGAGCTTGCAATCTAAAGGAAGGGGGAGGTGATACAAAAGGTGATAGCTGCGGGGGATGATCTGGTGGAGGTGATTCAAGTACAGTTCTTAGGTGGAGGTGGGGTAGGCTTCCCTGAAGAAGTGAGTTTTCAAAGATCTAAAGGCAGACAGGGTGGGGGCTGACCGGACATGCTGTGGTAGGGAGTTCCAGAGGATGGGAGAGGTTCTGGAGAAGTCCTGGAGGCGAGCGTGGGAGGAGTTGATGAGGGAGCTAGAGAGGAGGATATCGTGGGAGGAGCAGAGCAGAGGATTTGGACGATATCTGTGGATGAGGTTGGTGATGTAGCTAGGGGCAGTGTTGTGGATGGCTTTGTAAGCTGTGGTTAGTATTTTGAATTGTATACGTTGGGTTAGTGGAAGCCAGTGGAGGGATTGGCAGAGAGGGGTGGAGGATACTGAGTGGAGGCCAGTGAAGGGATTGGCAGAGAGTGGTGGAGGACACTGAGTGGAGGTCAGTGGAGGGATTGGCAGAGAGGGATGGAGGACACTGAGTAGAGGCCAGTGGAGGGATTGGCAGAGAGGGGTGGAGGACACTGAGTAGAGGCCAGTGGAGGGATTGGCAGAGAGGTCTGGAGGACACTGAGTGGAGGCCAGTGGAGGGATTAGCAGAGAGGGGTGGAGGACACTGAGTGGAGGTCAGTGAAGGGATTGGCAGAGAGGGGTGGAGGACACTGAGTGGAGGTCAGTGAAGGGATTGGCAGAGAGGGGTGGAGGACACTGAGTGGAGGCCAGTGGAGGGATTGGCAGAGAGGGGCGGAGGACACTGAGTGGAGGTCAGTGGAGGGATTGGCAGAGAGGGGCAGCAGTCGCTGATCGGTTGGTAAGGTGTATGAGTCTAGCAGCATCATTCATAATAGACTGAAGGGGGGATAACCTGTGTAACGGTAGACCAGTGAGGAGGGAGTTGCAGTAATAAAGGCGGGATATAACCAAGGTGTGGATAAGTTGTTTTGTGGTGGCATTGGTCAGGAAGGGGCGGATTTTGGAAATGTTCCGGAGGTTGAGGCGGCAGGATTTAGCCAGTGATTGGATGTGGGACCCAAAGGAGAGGTCAGAGTCTAGGATTACGCCTAGTACCCTGGCATGAGGGGAAGGACCAATGGTTGTGCTGTTGATCTTAATGGTAAAGTCATGAGTGGGGGATCGGGGGGAGGAAATATTACAGCTCAGTTTTTGAAAGATTGAGTTTAAGGTAGTGATGTGACATCCATGCTGATATGTCGCTTAGTAGATTTGTGATACGTGAGGAGATTGAGGGGGTGAGCTGGGGAGTGGAGAGATAGATCTGGGTGTCATCAGCATAGAGGTCATATTGGAAGAGAGAGAGAGAAAAGGCGGGGCCCAAGAACAGAACCTTGGGGTAATAATAACATAATGCATTCCTGAACCCTGTACTCTGTACACAACACACTCCTGAACCCTGCACTCTGTACGAAACACATTCTTGAACCCTGCATTCTGTATGTAACACATTTCTTAACCCCGCGCTCTGTACATAGCTCATTCCTGAACCCTGCACTCTGTACACAACACACTCCTGAACCCTGTACTCTGTATATAGCTCATTCCTGAAACCCTCACTCTGTATGTAACGCATTCCTGAACCCTGCACTCTGTACGTAACACATTCCTAAACCCAAAACACAGTACACAGCACATTCCCGAACCCTGCACTCTGTACATAATACATTCCCGAACCCTGCACTCTGTACGTAACGCATTGTAATGCATATCTGAACTGTGCACTCTGTACATAACGCACTCCTGAACCCTGCACTCTGTACATAACGCACTCCTGAACCCTGCACTCTGTACATAACACATTCCTGAACCCTGCACTCTGTATGTAACACATTCCTGAACCCCGCACTCTGTATATAGCTTATCCCTGAACCCCGCACTCTGTACATAATGCACTTCGAAACCCTGCACTCTGTGCGTAACGCATTCCTGAACCCTGCACTCTGTACGTAATGCACTCCTGAACACTGCACTCTATACCTAGCTCATTTCTGAACCCCGCACTCTGTACACAGCACATTCCTGAAGCCTGTACTCTGTACCTAGCGCATTCTTGAACCTTGCATTCTGTATGTAAATTATTCCTAAACCCTGCACTCTGTCAGTAGCACATTCCTGAACCCTGCACTCTGTATGTACCGCATTCCTGAACCCTGCACTCTGTATGTACCGCATTCCTGAACCCTGCACTCTGTATGTAAATCATTCCTGAACCCTGCACTCTGTATGTAAATTATTCCTGAACCCCGCACTCTGTCAGTAGCACATTCCTGAATCCTGCTCTC
Organism: Staurois parvus; assembly: GCF_062004578.1. NCBI lineage: Eukaryota > Metazoa > Chordata > Amphibia > Anura > Ranidae > Staurois > Staurois parvus. The sequence continues at coordinate 95,197 of NW_028321255.1, read as the reverse complement.
TGTACATAGCACATTCCTGAACCCTGCACTCTGTATGTAAATAATTCCTGAACCCTGCACTCTGTATATAAATTATTCCTGAACCCCAAACTCTGTCAATAACACATTCCTGAATCCTGCACCCTGTACGTACCGCATTCCTGAAGCCTATACACTGTACACAGCACATTCCTGAACCCCGCACTCTGTATGTAAATCATTCCTGAACCCCTCCTTCTGTCTGTAGCACATTCCTGAATCCTGCACTCTTTACATAGCGCATTCTTGAACCCTGCACTCTGTATGTAACGCATTCCTGAACCCTATAAACTGTACACAGCACATTCCTGAACCCTATGAACTGTACACAGCACATTCCTGAACCCTATAAACTGTACACAGCACATTCCTGAACCCTATACACTGTACACAGCACATTCCTGAACCCTATAAACTGTACACAGCACATTCTTGAACCCTATACACTGTACACAGCACATTCTTGAACCCTGCACTCTGTATTTAACGCATTACTGAACCCTATACACTGTACACCCTGAACCCCGCAGTCTGTACGACACGCATTCCTGAACCCTGAACTCTGTATGTAAATAATTCCTGAACCCCGCAATCTGTCAGTAGCACATTCCTGAATCCTGCACTCTGTACATAGCGCATTCCTGAACCCTTCCACACTTTGTGTAACGCACTCTTCCACAGTTTATGAAAAACCATTTGTAATAGAAGCTTTTTATTCTTTTTGTTTTTTAATGATTGTGCTGAGGTTTGTGTCTGTGAGACTCTTGCTATGGCACAGCAATCAAAGCCCTTGAAGCCCCTCCCAAAGTTAAGCATTTGGCCACACTTATTGCCATGACTTGGGTCACTTCTTCCCTCAAGTGTCCATCATTCTGAAGCTAAAAAGTTGGGAGCTATGGTAAGGGAAACTCTGGAGGCTCCGGTGACCAGAGAACTCCTTACATCAGAGTTCCTCTTTACATCACAGTCCACAGTCTTCCCCTTTACATCACAGTCCGCAGTGTTCCCCTTTACATCACAGTCCGCAGTGTTCCCCTTTACATCACAGTCCGCAAGTGTTCTCCTTTACATCACAGTACGCAGGGTTCCCCTTTACATTACAGTCCGCAGTGTTCCCCTTTACATTACAGTCCGCAGTGTTCCCCTTTACATCACAGTCCGCAAGGGTTCTCCTTTACATCACAGTCCGCTGTGTTCCCCTTTACATCACAGTCTGCAGTGTTCCCCTTTACATCAAAGTCCGCAAGTGTTCTCCTTTACATCACAGTCCGCAGGGTTCCCCTTTACATTACAGTCCACAGTGTTCCCCTTTACATCACAGTCCGCAGTGTTCCCCTTTACATCACAGTCTGCAAGGGTTCTCCTTTACGTCACAGTCCGCAGTGTTCCCCTTTACATCACAGTTCGCAAGTGTCCCCCTTTACATCACAGTCCGCAGTGTTCCCCTTTACATCACAGTCCGCAGGGTTCCCCTTTACATCACAGTCCGCAGTGTTCCCCTTTACATCACAGTCCGCAGTGTTCCCCTTTACATCACAGTCCGCAGGGTTCCGCTTTACATCACAGTCCGCAGTGTTCCCCTTTACATCACAGTTTGCAGTGTTCCCCTTTACATAACAGTCCGCAGTGTTCTTATTTACACATATAAAATATTTAATCAAGAAAAAAAGTAGGTCTTACTGTTCTTTTTTATTTTTTTTTTGGGGGGGGGGGGCTTCAGAATTGTCTGCCTAAGGGGTCCTGAGATGTAAATCTTACCCTGGCTGCCCCTGTGCATGTGGCATAAGACTGCAGCATGATTTTTTGTGTGATCAAAGAGAAGCAAAATGTGAATGCAGCCTGCAGGAATCATCCAAGCAGCCACACAGCATGATATACCGTAGGGTCGTATTTCCCTGCTCAGGTGCCGCATACAGCCGCCCATAGACATCAATGGCTGTACACGGGTGTATGGTGTATGCAAAAACTCATGCCTGCCACTGGAAGTACAAAACATATGTCCAGTGACAAAAGGGTGGGCTTTAACACCCACATGATGCACATAGGTGTCACTGGGCAGCGGACTTTATGTGCTGAGAGCACGCTCACTGCCTGCTCTCAGTACAAAGTCCAAGCCGTTAAAGTATAACTAAAGGAAAAACTTTTTTTTTTGTTTTGGATGGAGCAGAGAGGGATTAGAGCCCCTGTCAGTTTTTATTGTTGTCTCTGCCCCCCTTAGGCTAGGTTCACACCTATGCAATTTACGTTTGATCCGTTTCTGCAGTGAGTTTTGCGTTTTTGCTCACACGTTTTTGACGTGTTTTTGATTCATTTTGCTTTCTTTTTTTTTTTTTAACTTGTTGATGGGCAGAATAAAATGCAAAACACATCAAAAATGCATCAAAAACGCACTACATGCTTTTCTGCAGTGTCTCCATTGAAGTCTATGGAACCAAAAACGCAGAAAGTCCCTGACCCTTTCTAAAAAACGCACCGGGTGAAAACGCAAAGATGTGAACCTGTCCCATAGGAAAGCATGTTAAATGGACGGCCGTGCGTTTCTGCCAAACGCAAAATGCAGCGGAAAACGCTTAGTTGTGAATCTATCCCACATGGAAGAAAAATATATTTGAAATATATTTTAAAAATATTCTTCTCAAATATATTGCCATATATTTGAAATACTACAATTTTGTCCGTATTCAATATATATATATAAATACAAAAAAATAGAAATAAAAATACAAATCTACATTTTTGGAATGCATTTACAAATATATGTAAAAATATATGTTAAAATGACTTTTTTTATATGTTAAAATCTGAATACATTTAAAAAAATATATTTTTAAAATTATATATTTTTAAAATATATTCTTCAGATGTATTTTAAAAATATTTGTCATATATTTTGTAATAAAAATGCATTTCAACATGCAGTATATATATATATATATATATATATATTTATTTATTTATTGAAATATATTGAATATGGCCAAAATTGTAGTATTTTAAATATATGGCAATATATTTGGGAAGAATATTTTTTAAATATAATTTAAATATACTTTTCTTCCATATGGGATAGACTCAGGGAGATTCACCCTCTTTATTTGTTCTGTTTATCCTTATCATTGAAAACGACAGTAAAAGAAAACCCAAAACTTTGAGTTGTCCCCAGAAAAGTAATAGAGGGAAAATGTTCCAATGGGGACACTAGTGCTGGTGACCTGTGAGTCTCTAAGTTCACCTCTTACTTCCTGTTTGGCTATGGGACAGGAAATGAAGGGAATTCTCCACAACAGAACACAGATGGCAAAAATCAAAAAAATAGACACAGGTCATGACCTTCCCTTACTCAAATATTCAAAATGCAAAAAAAAGTTTTGCCATCTGGGCTACCGATAAATGTAATGGTCGTGCGTACCTGGCACCTGAATAGCTGTGTGTAACAGCCATTTTGTTCACATCGCAAGTCCCTCCTGACATTTTGTCTTAGGAAGGCATAGCCACGGTGACCCCCCCCCCCCCCCAATGTCAGGAACCATGAACCAAGTGGAGACAGAAAGTGCAGTTAAAATCACAACTTTAATTAAATAGCAAATATAACAGATCAGGAATGTAGTCAAAACAGAACCCAGGGTGTGGATGCCAGAGCAGATTATCAGACAAGCCAGAGTCAGGAAACCAGAAGTCAGCATAGTCAGGAGCCAGAAGAGAAGTCAGCAAGACCGAGCTGTACACAGGAACACAGGCAGGAACACATTGGAGATCATAGACCACGTAACGGCAAGGAGGAAATGAGATAAAACAGCAAAATGGGCTGGTTGTAGGATGGACTAATAAGGCAGGTAGTGGTATCCACTTGAGTCACTGTGGAGACGAGTAGCTGGTAATTAACCGACAGCTGAACAGCTTCTGAGAACTGAAAGAAAGGAGCTGCTCATTAAGTAGCAGGAGCCCAGCCCTGACAATCCTTCCTTCAATTTATACAATGCACAACTGTTAACTGATGGCAGACACCCCTTATCCGTCTGTTATTAGGACTAGCAGAATCCAACCCCCAATACACATCTCAGGGCCCTGACATAGTCGCTTCAGTGACTAGAGAGTTAACAGACTTTGGGTCATGAATACCTTAGTTGGAAGTCTGTAGAATACTCAATGCACTGTAATTGGGCAACTGTAGTGAAAGAAATAAGTATTTGATCCCCGGCTGATTTTGAATGTTTCTCACAAAGAAATGATCGTTCTAAAAATCGAATGTTCAGTGTATTGTAACACTGAGAGACAGAATAGCAACAAAAAATTCAGCAGAAATACATGTCTAACAAATGATGACTGATCTGCATGTTCATGAGGGAAATAGGTATTTGCTCCCCTATCATGCAGCAGGATTTCTGGCTACCAGGTGGCTTTCATACAGGTAACAAGCTGAGATTAGAAACAGTCTCTTAAAGGGAGTGCTGCTAATCACATTTTGTTACCAGTATAAAAGACACCTGTCCACAGGAGCAATCAAACAATCAGATTCCAAACTCTCCACCATGGCAAAGACCAAAAAGCTGTCCAAGGATGTCAGGGACAAGATTGTAGACCTACACAAGGCTGGACTGGGCTACCAAACCACCACCATGCAGCTTGGTGAGAAGGTGACAACAGTTGGTGCAATCATTCACAAATGGAAGAAACACTAAACAAGTGTCAGTCTCCCTAGGTCTGGTGCACCATGCAAGATCTCACGTTGTGGAGTGTCAATGATCATGAGAACAGCGAGGAATCGTCCCAGAACTACACGTGAGGATCTTGTCAATGAACTTCAGGCAGCTGGGACCACAGTCACCAAGAAAACAATTGGTAACACACTACGCCGACAAGGACTGAAATCCTGCAGTGCCCGCAAGGTCCCTCTGCTCAAGAAAGCGCATGTCCAGGCCCGTCTGAAGTTTGCCACTGAACATCTGAATGATGCAGAGGAGGACTGGTGGAAAGTGTTATGATCAGATGAGACCAAAATCGAGCTCTTTGGCATCAACTCGCCGTGTTTGGAGGAGGAGGAATGCTGCCTATGACCCCAAGAACACCATCCCAACTGTCAAACATGGTGGTGGAAACATTTTGCTTTGGGGGTATTTTTCTGCTAAGAGGACAGGACAACTGCACCGCATCAAAGGGACGATAGACGGGGCAATGTACCGTCAAATCTTGGGTGAGAACCTTCTTCTCTCAGCCAGGGCATTGAAAATGGGCCGTGGATGGGTGTTCCAGCATGACAATGACCCAAAACACACGGTCAAGGCAACAAAGCAGCGGCTCAAGAAGAAGCACATTAAGGTCCTGGAGAGGCCTAGCCAGTCTCCAGACCTTAATCGGATTGAAAATCTGTGGAGGGAGCTGAAAGTTCGAGTTGCCAAACGTCAGCCACCAAACCTTAATGACTTGGAGAGGATCTGCTAAGAGGAGTGGGTCAAAATCTCTCCAGAGATGTATGCGAACCTGGTGGCCAACTACAGGAAACGGCTGACCTCTGTGATTGCCAACAAGGGATATGCCACCAAGTACTAAGTCATGTTTTGTGAAGGGGATCAAATATTTATTTCCCTCATGAACATGCAGATCAGTCATCATTTGTTAGACATGCATTTCTTTTGAAATTTGTTGTTGCTATTCTATCTCTCAGTGTTATAATACACCGAACATTCGATTTTTAGACTGATCATTTCTTTGTGAGTGGGCAAACATTCAAAATCAGCCGGGGATCAAATATGCATTTCCTTCACTGTATGTGGCAAATGAGGTTTAATGTTGATAAATGTAAAGTTCTGCACTTGGGGGCTAAGAATATACATGCATCATACATACTAGGGGAGGTACAACGGGGGGGGGGGGGTCAATGGTGGAGAAGGATCTGGGGGTTCTGGTAGATCACAAGCTTAATAATGGCATGCAATGCCAAGCTGCGGTTTCTAAGGCGAGCAAAATCCTCTCTTGTACTAGGAGAGGTATAGACTCCAGAGAGAGAGATTTCATTCCCCCGGTACAAATCATTAGTAAGACCTCATCTGGAATATGCAGTTCAGTTTTGGGCACCAATTCACAAAAAGAACATTGGGGAACTGGAGAAAGTACAGAGAAGGGCAACCAAACTGATAAGAGGCATGGAGGAGATCAGCTATGAGGAAAGATCAGAGGAACTGAATGTATTCTGTCTTAAGAAGAGGAGATTAAGGGGGATATGATCTCCATGTATAATACATAAGGGGGGATATGATCTCCATGTATAATACATAAGGGGGTATATGATCTCCATGTATAATACATAAGGGGAGATATGATCTCCATGTATAATACATAAGGGGGGATATGATCACCATGTATAATACATAAGGGGGGATATGATCTCCATGTATAATACATAAGGGGGGATATGATCTCCATGTATAATACATAAGGGGAGATATGATCTCCATGTATAATACATAAGGGGGGATATGATCACCATGTATAATACATAAGGGGGGATATGATCTCCATGTATAATACATAAGGGGGGATATGATCTCCATGTATAATACATAAGGGGGGATATGATCTCCATGTATAATACATAAGGGGGGATATGATCAACATGTATAATACATAAGGGGGTATATGATCTCCATGTATAATACATAAGGAGGGGATATGATCTTCATGTATAATACATAAGGGGGGATATGATCTCCATGTATAATACATAAGGGGGGATATGATCACCATGTATAATACATGAGGGGGATATGATCTCCATGTATAATACATAAGGGGGGATATGATCTCCATGTATAATACATAAGGGGGGATATGATCTCCATGTATAATACATAAGGGGGGGATATGATCTCCATGTATAATACATAAGGGGGGATATGATCTCCATGTATAATATATAAGGGGGGGATATGATCTCCATGTATAATACTTAAGGGGGGATATGATCACCATGTATAATACATAAGGGGGGGATATGATCACCATGTATAATACATAAGAGGGATATGATCTCCATGTATAATACATAAGGGGGGATATGATCACCATGTATAATACATAAGGGGGGATATGATCTCCATGTATAATACATAAGGGGGTATATGATCTCCATGTATAATACATAAGAGGGATATGATCTCCATGTATAATACATAAGGGGGGATATGATCACCATGTATAATACATAAGGGGGGATATGATCTCCATGTATAATACATAAGGGGGTATATGATCTCCATGTATAATACATGAGGGGGGATATGATCTCCATGTATAATACATAAGGGGGATATGATCACCATGTATAATACATAAGGGGGGATATGATCTCCCATGTATAATACATAAGGGGGGATATGATCTCCATGTATAATACATAAGGGGGGATATGATCTCCATGTATAATACATAAGGAGGGATATGATCTCCATGTATAATACATAAGGGGGGATATGATCTCCATGTATAATACATAAGGGGGGATATGATCTCCATGTAAAATACATAAGGGGGATATGATCTCCATGTATAATACATAAGCGAGGATATGATCTCCATGTAAAATACATAAGGGGGGATATGATCTCCATGTATAATACATAAGGGGGATATGATCTTCATGTATAATACATAAGGGGGATATGATCTTCATGTATAATACATAAGGGGGATATGATCTTCATGTATAATACATAAGGGGGGATATGATCACCATGTATAATACATAAGGGGGATATGATCTCCATGTAAAATACATAAGGGGGGATATGATCTCCATGTATAATACATAAGGGGGATATGATCTTCATGTATAATACATAAGGGGGATATGATCTTCATGTATAATACATAAGGGGGGATATGATCACCATGTATAATACATAAGGGGGATATGATCTCCATGTATAATACATAAGGGGGGATATGATCCCCATGTATAATACATAAGGGGGATATGATCTTCATGTATAATACATAAGGGGGATATGATCTTCATGTATAATACATAAGGGGGGATATGATCACCATGTATAATACATAAGGGGGATATGATCTCCATGTATAATACATAAGGGGGGATATGATCTCCCATGTATAATACATAAGGGGAGATATGATCACCATGTATAATACATAAGGAGGGATATGATCTCCATGTATAATACATAAGGGGGGATATGATCTCCATGTATAATACATAAGGGGGGATATGATCTCCATGTAAAATACATAAGGGGGATATGATCTCCATGTATAATACATAAGCGAGGATATGATCTCCATGTAAAATACATAAGGGGGGATATGATCTCCATGTATAATACATAAGGGGGGATATGATCTCTATGTATAATACATAAGGGGGGATATGATCTTCATGTATAATACATAAGGGGGATATGATCTTCATGCATAATACATAAGGGGGGATATGATCACCATGTATAATACATAAGGGGGGATATGATCTCCATGTATAATACATAAGGGGGATATGATCTCCATGTATAATACATAAGGGGGATATGATCTCCATGTATAATACATAAGGGGGGATACGATCACCATGTATAATACATAAGGGGGGATATGATCTCCATGTATAATACATAAGGGGGGATATGATCTCCATGTATAATACAAAAGGGGGGACATGATCTCCATGTATAATACAAAAGGGGGGGATATGATCACCATGTATAATACTAAGGGGGATATGAGCTCCATGTATAATAGTTAAGGGGGGATATGATCACCATGTATAATACATAAGGGGGGATATGATCACCATGTATAATACTAAGGGGGATATGAGCTCCATGTGTAATAGTTAAGGGGGGATATGATCACCATGTATAATACATAAGGGGGATATGATCTCCATGTATAATACATAAGGGGGGATATGATCTCCATGTATAATACCTAAGGGGGGATATGATCTCCATGTATAATACCTAAGGGGGGATATGCTCTCCATGTATAATACATAAGGGGGGGATATGATCACCATGTATAATACTTAAGAGGGATATGATCTCCATGTATAATACAGAAGGGGGATATGATCTCCATGTATAATACATAAGGGGGGATATGATCTCCATGTATAATACATAGGGGGAGGATATGATCTCCATGTATAATACATAAGGGGGATATGATCTCCATGTATAATACATAAGGGAGATATGATCTCCATGTATAATACATAAGGGGGGATATGATCTCCATGTATAATACATAAGGGGGATATGATCACCATGTATAATACATAAGGGGGATATGATCTCCATGTATAATACAAAAGGGGGGACATGATCTCCATGTATAATACAAAAGGGGGGGATATGATCACCATGTATAATACTAAGGGGGATATGAGCTCCATGTATAATAGTTAAGGGGGGATATGATCACCATGTATAATACATAAGGTGGGGTTATGATCTACATGCATAATACATAAGGGGGATATGATCACCATGTATAATACATAAGGGGGATATGATCTCCATGTATAATACATAAGGGGGGGGATATGATCACCATGTATAATACATAAGGGGGGATATGATCTCCATGTATAATACCTAAGGGGGGATATGATCTCCATGTATAATACCTAAGGGGGGATATGCTCTCCATGTATAATACATAAGGGGGGGATATGATCACCATGTATAATACTTAAGAGGGATATGATCTCCATGTATAATACATAAGGGGGATATGATCTCCATATATAATACATAAGGGGGATATGAACACCATGTATAATACATAAGGGGGATATGATCTCCATGTATAATACATAAGGGGGGGATATGATCACCATGTGTAATACATAAGGGGGGATATGATCTCCATGTATAATACCTAAGGGGGGATATGATCTCCATGTATAATACCTAAGGGGGGATATGCTCTCCATGTATAATACATAAGGGGGGATATGATCACCATGTATAATACTTAAGAGGGATATGATCTCCATGTATAATACATAAGGGGGATATGATCTCCATGTATAATACATAAGGGGGGATATGATCTCCATGTATAATACATAAGGGGGGATATGATCTCCATGTATAATACATAAGGGAGATATGATCTCCATGTATAATACATAAGGGGGATATGATCTCCATGTATAATACATAAGGGGGGGATATGATCACCATGTATAATACATAAGGGGGATATGATCTCCATGTATAATACATAAGGGGGGATATGATCACCATGTATAATACATAAGGGGGGATACGATCACCATGTATAATACATAAGGGGGGATACTATCTCCATGTATAATACATAAGGGGGTATGATCACCATGTATAATACATAAGGGGGGATATGATCACCATGTATAATACATGAGGAGGGATATGATCTCCATGTATAATACATAAGGGGGATATGATCTCCATGTATAATACATAAGGGGGGATATGATCACCATGTATAATACATAAGGGGGGATATGATCTCCATGTATAATACATAAGGGGGGATATGATCTCCATATATAATACATAAGGGGGGATATAATCTCCATGTATAATACATAAGGGGGATATGATCTCCATGTATCATACATAAGGGGGATATGATCTCCATGTATAATACATAAGGGGGGATATGATCACCATGTATAATACATAAAGGGGGATATGATCTCCATGTATAATACATAAGGGGGGATATGATCTCCATGTATAATACATAAGGGGGGATATGATCTCCATGTATAATACATAAGGGGGGATATGATCTCTATGTATAATACATAAGGGGGATATGATCTCCATGTATAATACATAAGGGGGATATGATCTCCATGTATAATACATAAGGGGGGATATGATCACCATGTATAATACATAAGGGGGGATATGATCTCCATGTATAATACATAAGGGGGGATATGATCTCCATGTATAATACAAAAGGGGGGACATGATCTCCATGTATAATACAAAAGGGGGGGATATGATCACCATGTATAATACTAAGGGGGATATGAGCTCCATGTATAATAGTTAAGGGGGGATATGATCACCATGTATAATACATAAGGGGGGATATGATCACCATGTATAATACTAAGGGGGATATGAGCTCCATGTGTAATAGTTAAGGGGGGATATGATCACCATGTATAATACATAAGGGGGATATGATCTCCATGTATAATACATAAGGGGGGATATGATCTCCATGTATAATACCTAAGGGGGGATATGATCTCCATGTATAATACCTAAGGGGGGATATGCTCTCCATGTATAATACATAAGGGGGGGATATGATCACCATGTATAATACTTAAGAGGGATATGATCTCCATGTATAATACATAAGGGGGATATGATCTCCATGTATAATACATAAGGGGGGATATGATCTCCATGTATAATACATAGGGGGAGGATATGATCTCCATGTATAATACATAAGGGGGATATGATCTCCATGTATAATACATAAGGGAGATATGATCTCCATGTATAATACATAAGGGGGATATGATCTCCATGTATAATACATAAGGGGGATATGATCACCATGTATAATACATAAGGGGGATATGATCTCCATGTATAATACAAAAGGGGGGACATGATCTCCATGTATAATACAAAAGGGGGGGATATGATCACCATGTATAATACTAAGGGGGATATGAGCTCCATGTATAATAGTTAAGGGGGGATATGATCACCATGTATAATACATAAGGTGGGGTTATGATCTACATGCATAATACATAAGGGGGATATGATCACCATGTATAATACATAAGGGGGATATGATCTCCATGTATAATACATAAGGGGGGGGATATGATCACCATGTATAATACATAAGGGGGGATATGATCTCCATGTATAATACCTAAGGGGGGATATGATCTCCATGTATAATACCTAAGGGGGGATATGCTCTCCATGTATAATACATAAGGGGGGGATATGATCACCATGTATAATACTTAAGAGGGATATGATCTCCATGTATAATACATAAGGGGGATATGATCTCCATATATAATACATAAGGGGGATATGAACACCATGTATAATACATAAGGGGGATATGATCTCCATGTATAATACATAAGGGGGGATATGATCACCATGTGTAATACATAAGGGGGGATATGATCTCCATGTATAATACCTAAGGGGGGATATGATCTCCATGTATAATACCTAAGGGGGGATATGCTCTCCATGTATAATACATAAGGGGGGATATGATCACCATGTATAATACTTAAGAGGGATATGATCTCCATGTATAATACATAAGGGGGATATGATCTCCATGTATAATACATAAGGGGGGATATGATCTCCATGTATAATACATAAGGGGGGATATGATCTCCATGTATAATACCTAAGGGGGGATATGATCTCCATGTATAATACCTAAGGGGGGATATGCTCTCCATGTATAATACATAAGGGGGGATATGATCACCATGTATAATACTTAAGAGGGATATGATCTCCATGTATAATACATAAGGGGGATATGATCTCCATGTATAATACATAAGGGGGGATATGATCACCATGTATAATACATAAGGGGGGATATGATCTCCATGTATAATACATAAGGGAGATATGATCTCCATGTATAATACATAAGGGGGATATGATCTCCATGTATAATACATAAGGGGGGGATATGATCACCATGTATAATACATAAGGGGGATATGATCACCATGTATAATACATAAGGGGGGATACGATCACCATGTATAATACATAAGGGGGGATACTATCTCCATGTATAATACATAAGGGGGTATGATCACCATGTATAATACATAAGGGGGGATATGATCACCATGTATAATACATGAGGAGGGATATGATCTCCATGTATAATACATAAGGGGGATATGATCTCCATGTATAATACATAAGGGGGGATATGATCTCCATGTATAATACATAAGGGGGGATATGATCACCATGTATAATACATAAGGGGGGATATGATCTCCATGTATAATACATAAGGGGGGATATGATCTCCATATATAATACATAAGGGGGGATATAATCTCCATGTATAATACATAAGGGGGATATGATCTCCATGTATAATACATAAGGGGGATATGATCTCCATGTATAATACATAAGGGGGGATATGATCACCATGTATAATACATAAGGGGGGATATGATCTCCATGTATAATACATAAGGGGGGATATGATCTCCATGTATAATACATAAGGGGGGATATGATCTCCATGTATAATACATAAGGGGGGATATGATCTCTATGTATAATACATAAGGGGGATATGATCTCCATGTATAATACATAAGGGAGGATATGAGCAGTATGTACAGGAGAGGAGTGTGGAATGCATGACAACAGGCAGTATGAACAAATGAACAGTATGGAGATCATGACAGCGGGTGATATGTGCACAGGAGAGAAGTCCAAAGGGTAACACAGCAGCCAGTTATGTACAGATGAGCAGTGAAGATGGTATTATGGAAGGCAGCAGTGCAGAGAGTATGACATTGGACAGTATTCGTAGAAGACACCTTCAGGACCCTGTGAGTACCCTTTGTCCCTTCCAACAGCCAATGAGTAATACCCACCGGAACAGCAAGCAATGCAGACATTGCAAACTAGACGCTCCCACACTGTGGAACAACGGAAGGAAGACCTATGACCAGGTCCCATGACTAGAGTTTTACTTAATGCGGAGTTCCACCCGAAGAAAAAAATAAATAAATGTCAGAAACTACAAAAACTGTAGCTGCTGACTTTTAAAATATACCACTACAGCCACTTACCTGTCCCTCGGTCCAGCGGAGTCCTCACCACTGCTGGTTTCACCGGCTGTCTCCTCTCCCTGGCGCTAGCATCTTTATTTTGGGCTTGTGGCTTCACAGCCGGGTGTCCACTGCACATGTGCGAGAAGCGCTGCGCTATGTGAATGGCCCCGTAGTCTTCTGGGACCTGTCACGTGTCCCAGAAGACTACGGGGAGGGAGGACAACTTCCGCTCCTGATCACCTAGGCGACCGCAGCAGAAGTGGGAACGGGTACCTGTCAAATTCGGGTATCCGCTTCCCAAAGGTGCCAATCCTTAATGGGGAGCGGGGAACAAAGGCTTAAAGTGGAACTTTCCCTTTTGGGTGGAGCTCTGCTTTAATTGATTGGGACCTTTAGGCCCCTTTCACATGGGCAGACTGTTTGTCCGTTATTCATCCATCCATTGACAGATAAAAAATGGAAAGCAATGTATTTCTGTGAACCAGCAGATGTGAACGGATGATCATCCATTTACCATCCGTTTACATCTGTGTCTGTTGCAGTCCATTTTTTTAAACGTACAGGGGTACATCCAGATCCGGTGAAATAGAATAGAACTGATGTAAACGGATGTCATTCGTTTACAGCAGTTCCGTTTATGTCTGTTTGTAGGAAAGAACATTTTTTTGAATATACTTTTGTGACCTCTGATTGGTCTATGCAACAATTAAGTAAAAACATGCAAAAACTGAAATAAACTGATATAAACTGAACTGAAAACTGATGCAAAAACTGAGTATGGGCCGCCTGCCCAATTTTTAGGCGGACCCAATCGGAACCTCCATTCTCCTCTATGAGGTGGCGGTTGTAAATGGACAAGTGTCCTTTTACACCCGTCGACATCCGATCCGATCTGCCAAAATGGACGATTAGGGATCCACTTCTCCTTCCGTCCGTTGGATTGGATGAAAACGGACAGGCAGGAATGTGTTTCCTAGACTTGTGCTGTGTAAATTGATCTTTCTCTTCTGTCTTCTGCATCCACCAATCACATTTTACCATCCACAGCAGGTTTGAATCCCATTGGTTCTTACAGGGAACTTCTCTGTACTGGATTTATTTTGCGGCAGGTTTTCTGTAGGGAAAAAAGGTTGACAACACCAATCCATTGCGTTACCAAAGAAAAAAAAAATCAAATTTTCTGAGACACTGTTTTAGTCAGAAATAAAAACTTTCCATTTTCTTCACATACTTTATTTTAGACCCAGTGATCACTGGGCCTCTGTGCTTATGTATGCAAGATAGGTATTTCATGGCTGGTGGGAGGGGCCAGCAAGGTTGTGGTGTATAGCTTCCTAAAAACATTACAGCACCCTACCTCAGCTCTTCTAAAGAGCCCTCAGTCTGACTGCAACAGTTGGATGGTTCTTGAGAGGTTTTATGCAAATATCTACAAATGTAAATTCACCTTTTCGGATAAAAATGAAAAGGTGAAAGAACATTGTACAACCCCCCCCCTGTCCCCATCCCTGCTATACTTGCTGCTGTGGCCAATGAGCTTTCAGTGCCCACGCAGCCCTTGTAGTGGTCCAGGGATTTTAAATCCCATCTCTTCTCCCTCTTCTTTGTGCAGGGCTTCCAGCACAGACCAGAGCAATCCTGATTGGTCAGCTCCAACGCAGAGCATTGCATCTGTGCAGATAGGAGGGAGAAGCACTACAAGGGCTGCATGAGCACTGACAGCTCATCACCCATGGAGGTAAGTACAGCAGATCGGGGGGGGGGGGATGTGGAGAGGGTGTACTGTGTTAGTTTACCTTTTTCTGGAAAAGTGAACTAACTCTTTAATAGGGTGATAACAGTCTGGAGAAGTGGGCGTTCCTAGACAGGCTGTATTGTTACTGTCATAGGTATCACTCACATACTGTATGATGCCGAGCCTCTGTGCCAGGC
Organism: Staurois parvus; assembly: GCF_062004578.1. NCBI lineage: Eukaryota > Metazoa > Chordata > Amphibia > Anura > Ranidae > Staurois > Staurois parvus. The sequence goes on along the minus strand of NW_028321255.1, from coordinate 79,401 downwards.
TGGGGAGGAAAGGGTTAGATCAGTGCTCTCCAAATTGTGGCTCGAGGGCAGGATGTGGCCCTTTGCTTGCCTATTTCCAGCCCTTCGGGCACTATTGTTCCCATTTATATGAAGCACTATTCCACACAATGGCACAAACAATGGGACACTATTCCTCCCACTGACACCAACGACGGGCACTTTTCCTTCTAGTGACACTAATGAGGGGCACTATTCCTCCCACTGACACCAACGGGGGCACTATTCCTCCCACTGACACTAATGAGGGGCACTATTCCTCTCAATGACACCAATAATGGGGCACTATTCCTCCTACTGACAACAATGGGGCACTATTCCTCCCACTGACTCTAATGAGGGACACTATTCCTCTCAATGACACCAACAATGGGGCAATATTCCTCCCACTGACACCAACAATGGGGCACTATTCATCCCACTGACAACAACAATGGGGCAGTATTCCTCCCACTGACACTAATGAGGGGCACTATTCCTCTCAATGACACCAACAATGGGTCACTTTTCCTCCCACTGACACCAAAGATGGGGCACTATTCCTCCCACTAACACTAATGAGGGGCACTGTCCAACACAATGACACCAACAGCGGGGCACTATTCCTCCCACTGACAACATTGATGGGGCACTATTCTTCCCACTGAGACCAATGAGGGGCACAATTTCTCACTGTGATATCAATGATGACATGTTTGCTCCCACTGACACAAGACAATTTTCTACTGCCAAAGGCCATAGACCCCCCACTAAGGTGTGAATGACAGTAAACTGACCTTTTATTTAGAAGGTTTGGAGACCCCTGGTCTAGATGATGCTGAACATCAGGAAATGAGGCGGACTCTATCTGACTTGCTGCAGCTTCTAATGCACATTGTGAGAAGCTGACAGTGTGCAGTGAAATCAGAGGAAGCCATTCCAGTCCAGGAGAGGAGCCGGTACACCTGTGTAAGACAGAAAATGTGGAATGTCTACCTTTTGCTGAGTTGCTCAGCTTGGCGTAGATTTGCTGGAGTTCTCTGTTTTCTGCTAAGGAAAGTGCTGAGTGTGACGTCCCCAGTGTGATATCAGGCTGTGCATTCATCTCAGCGCTCATTTTACTAACATTGCTTTGTGTCTCTGGTGTCTCGAACTTCCCTTATTATGTTTTTTTTGGCGTCTTGTAACTTTTCGGCCTATAGGCTCTCAGAGGGCGGCCGCGAGATCTGGACGCTGTTTTATCTCCCAGCTCCATTGCGAGATTTCTCATTCTTACGCCTTTCCTAAGATCAAAAGATCTCATTTTCACATACTCTGTTCTGCTGAACAAAAATAAATGCTTTCCTGGAGGAAGCCAACGGTCCCTATTTATCATCACAAAATCTTCTGTTCTGTACAATCTTGCCTGCTGGCAGTGTAATTCTCACTTGGCAAACACCGAGCTTCCCTGAGATGTCACTTGTCAAAACAGAGAGATGCCGGCTATTTACATTGCAATGAAAGATCCTAAAGGAGCAGAATCGGAGGTCTGATACAAATAATGTACACACAGAGGAGGATCTATACAATGGAAGAACACACAGCATATCCTAGATACTTGATTGGTCAGAGGTAATTATATATAGTTACATAGTCTGGCTGAAAAAAAACAAAAGTCCATCCGCTTCAATCATTAAAAAAAAAAATCATATACCCCCCTTATGTATTATATATGGAAATCACATCCCCCTTATGTATTATACATGGAGATCATATCCCCCCTTATGTATTATACATGGTGATCATATCCCCCCTTATGTATTATACATGGGGATCATATCCCCCCCTTATGTATTATACATGGAGATCATATCCCCCTTATGTATTATACATGGGGATCATATCCCCCCCTTGTGTATTATACATGGAGATCATATCCCCCCTTATGTATTATACATGGAGATCATATCCCCCCTTATGTATTATACATGGAGATCATATCCCCCCCTTATGTATTATACATGGAGATCATATCCCCTCCTATGTATTATACATGGAGATCATATCCCCCTTATGTATTATACATGGTGATCATATCCCCCTTATGTATTATACATGGAGATCATATCCCTCCTTGTGTATTATACATGGAGATCATATCCCCCCCTTATGTATTATACATGTTGATCATATCCCCCCCTTATGTATTATACATGGAGATCATATCCCCCCCTTATGTATTATACATGGTGATCATATCCCCCCTTATGTATTATACATGGAGATCATATCCCCCCTTATGTATTATATATGGTGATCATATCCCCCCTTATGTATTATACATGTTGATCATATCCCCCCTTATGTATTATACATGGAGATCATATCCCCCCCCCTTATGTATTATACATGGAGATCATATCCCCCTTATGTATTATACATGGAGATCATATCCCCCCTTATGTATTATACATGGAGATCATATCCCCCCTTATGTATTATACATGGAGATCATATCCCCCTTATGTATTATACATGGAGATCACATCCCCCCTTATGTATTATACATGGAGATCATATCCCCCCCCCCTTATGTATTATACATGGAGATCATATCCCCCTTATGTATTATATATTGAGATCATATCCCCCCTCATGTATTATACATGGAGATCATATCCCCCTTATGTATTATACATGGAGATCATATCCCCCCTTATGTATTATACATGTTGATCATATCTCCCCTTATGTATTATACATGGAGATCATATCCCCCCCTTATGTATTATACATGGAGATCATATCCCCCCCTTATGTATTATACATGGAGATCATATCCCCCCCGTATGTATTATACATGGAGATCATATCCCCCCCGTATGTATTATACATGGAGATCATATCCCCCCCCTTATGTATTATACATGGAGATCATATCCCCCTTAATCTCCTCTTCTCAGTAGAGAATAAATTCAGTTCCTCTAATCTCTCCTCATAGCTGATCTCCTCCATGCCTCTTATCAGTTTGGTTGCCCTTCTCTGTACTTTCTCCAGTTCCCCAATGTTCTTTTTGTGAATTGGTGCCCAAAACTGAACTGCATATTCCAGATGAGGTCTTACTAATGATTAGTACCGGGGGAATGATATCTCTCTCTCTGGAGTCTATACCTCTCCTAATACAAGAGAGGATTTTGCTCGCTTTAGAATCCGCAGCTTGGTATTGTATGCCATTATTATGCTTGTGATCTACCAGAACTCCCAGATCCTTCTCCACCATTGACCCCCCCCCCCTAGTTGTACCCCCCCCCCAGTATGTATGATGCATGTAATGTAATGAACTTGCATGATTTCAATACAAGGGTGGGTTCTGCGAACACGTCCAAAAATCTGCAAATTGCATATCCTATTAGAGCTTGTTCACATCAGGTGAAATGCATTGCCTCCCGCAGACGTGCTCAGGTGTCATTAATTCTTGGTGTCACCCCATGCATATAGCCAATGTGGAGCGTTTGCAGCTGCCAAGATGCATGTTAGAGACAGTACCGCGCAATTTTTAAAATCATGCCTGCACTCATTTTTTGCGGGTTCGGCAGCCCATTTCAATTGTTGGAATGTCCAAAATGTACTGTGCATGAACAGACAGACGCACCTTATGGTGTGAACAGCCCTTATAATCACTGGGAGGAGAATCTTGAAAATCAATTTTCTCCACATTCACTGAGCAAATAGGCTGGACCCTGCCAAGCGGGACATTTTATTAAATGCTGTTCAGCGAGAAGCAGCTATTTTAATGAGGTTTAAACTGAATAATGTAACCTGCCCAATTCCTTTAAATAAAATGCTCGGGAGATGCATTAAAGCTGTACAGTGGTGCATCTGAAGTGGGGTTGCTTCTAGGAGGGTGATGGGGTGGGTTTCGCCACCCCCCTCCCAATTTCATTGGTATCCTCTAGGACTTGACATTGGTGTCAGGAAGTAGAGGGGCTGGGTGGCAGCATGCAGCCTCGGTGGTGTCAAGTTGGCATGTTTGTGCAGTGCCCCTATCCACTGCACTGCACCATTTCTTTCCATGGTGCAAGGGGGTGACCAGGATGCATGGTGTCATCCATTGTTATTTGTTAAAGGGGGACTCTGTAGTGATGGGGAAATGAGGGGGAACTCTGTTGTGATGGGGGAATGAGGGGGGACTCTGTTGCAATGGGGGGACTTGTAATAAGGGGATACTCTGTTGTGGTGGGGGGGACTTTGCTATGATGAGGGGGACATGGTTGATGTGGGGGGACCCCAATAGGAAAGATGACTCTGTTGCAATGGGGGCCACTCTGATTTCAAAGAGGAGCTGTAAAGGGGGCTGACTCTGAAGTGCTGGGTGGAATCTGATGTGAAGGGAAACACTGATGTAGATTAGGAACTCCCCCATGTGGCACCAAGGAGTGGATGACATCATCAACCAGTGTAGATGTCAGTGTCCTTCAGCTCAATAAATACAGAACAGGACTGGGTGTCTCGGGATTTTGCATTAAAAAGTGCCATGACTAACAAAATAAATGTGATTTTCATTGCAGCCACATAGAGATGTAGTGAATTAGGAGAACAAAAAATAAAGTGTTGACATTTTACCAGCTTGACTTTTTCTTTTACGGCACCCCTAGATCAGACAGACTAGATCGAGTCCTGATCTGTAGGATATACTAAAGCAGAAGTGACATCTACAAAGAAAAAAATGGCTGCTAAATGACATTTCCCTTCCACTTCTATCTGTTTGTAAACAAGTATGCTGGGGAAATCCATTATCCATACCAGACCCCAATCTTCAAAGGGGAACCCCAGTAAACAACAAAGAACAATGGCGTGGAGTTCCCCTTAAAACAAAGATACCAAACTCTTATCAATGATGATGGTCTTATATGAATTTTAAGGGGGAACCCATGTGAAAAAAACATGCTGTGGGTTCCCTACCAAACAAGACATACGGTAAGTTCTGGTGTGGATGTTGTTGAAGACAAAGGCATTTTCCCCACAACCCTGGTCCAGTTTTGTTGTGGGAGTCTGAGGACAGAGGGCTTATCAGAGGCTGGGAGCCCCCTTTATCAATAAAGGGGCACCCAGATACACAGTGTGACATAGTAAATAATGCCCCTGGTTACTTGTTCACAAAAAAAAAGTTACAATGTAAATAAGCACACTGCATTTAAAAAAAAACGTCATCCAGTGACGTAGACGTCAATCACGTCATCCAGTGATGCAGATCCACATCAATCATGGACAACTCCCACCAATCCACCAAAAAAAAACAAAACCATGCCAATCACCAGACTGTCCACTCCCAATGAACATCATTACTTACATAGTTATGATGATGACCATATTGGTCTATAACATTGCCTTGAATACCCCCTTTGTTTACATCCAGCAGCTGGCTGGGTCAATGTCACCCACGGCAATAAATCTTTCGGGAGTGGATTTGCTACTTTTTTGGGGCATACATTGTTCATTATGACTGACTTGGATCTACATTATTGGGCAATGTGACTGACAATGGATTTACACCATGGGACTTCTTCATTAATAAAGGACTTTGCGAAGTGGTTACATTGTAACTTTTTGGGGAACGAGAAACGAGAAGCTCTTATCTTCATTAGGATGTTCTCATCAACACCCCCTTAGCAAGGTGCCCTCCCCACATTGAGGGCATGTTTAGCGCCCCCAAGTGGATCAGGCTTCTGTGGTATGGTTCAGGGGGAAAATAGAGAGGTGCACATTTGCTGCCCCCACTTTCCTGGCTCGCCAGGCTGTATGCTCGGATAAGAGTAAAATTATACAAATCACAACTGTAAGCTCTTTAAGGCAACACTCACATATGCAGCTGGGGGGCAGTAAAACAAGACAATTTTACCGCCTTCTGACTGCCTGAATACTACCCCCCGGGTTCACACGATTGCGGGGCCACATGGCCCGCATTTGCTTAGGCACAGCAGCCCATTCATTTGAATGGGTTGCTGTACCCGCGTTTCAGCACAAAAAAATGGTGCATGCACCTTTTTGAAAATGTGGCTGCAAGGAGACCTCATGGTCTTTTTGATCATGCGGTTTCGGCACTTGCACTGTGGGCTGAAATGTGTGGGGGTGCCATTCACAACGAACAGCAGCACAGCGTGTCTTGTAAAGGAAATGTGATTTGGCTGTGGGTGCGGGGACATATGTCATTCCCCCACCCGCAACCAGCCCGCATAGTGTGAACCGAGGGTTACATGCAGCCACTCATGTCTGTACACAAGCCGCTTCATAGCTGCTGCAAAACTTACACAGAATGCTGCTTTTGGCGAGCGGCGCTGCCACCATAAGGCTTGTACGTGGTTTGGTCTCTGAAGAGCAATCTGTTTTTGGCTTTAACCCCTTGATCACCACACTGGCACACTGCATGCAGTTGAAGGGTGCTTGCAGTGCAGCCCTATTCACATGAATGGGTCATGTTCAGCAGGCACTATACCCACAAGGCAAACAAGGCATTTGCCTAGGGCGGCATTTTTCAGGGGAACAGCACTGCCCCCTGGAAGAAGAGACAGTAGAAGGGACAAACACAGCACGGGGACCAAGTGGGGTCTGAGAGAGGCTGCGGGCTGCTTGACGCTCTATGCAGAGCCTGACTGTCATTCTAGGGGATGTCTGGAGCTGTGAAGGTGAGTGTCTTTCCCTCTCTTGCTGGTGGGTGGGGTGGCCGGTGTATGGAGGGTGGTGGTAGTGGAAAGCTGTCTTGGGTGGGGTATTGATTGGTGCCAGGCTCTCTCTTTGGGGGGGGGGGCGGCAGATCTTTGTGTTGCCTAGGGCAGCACAAAACCTAAATGCACCACTGACTATACCCGCTAAAAGCGACAGGGGTAAAATTCCTGTCGAAGCCACAAAGCCACTCGTTTTTGCCAGCTAAAGAGAGCGGTACTTGGGGGGTGGTAACAGCAAGACTTAACTTGGGTTTTACTGCCCACAACCTTACATATGAACAAGCCTAATGCGACTAACACAGTTAGTTTGATGGGGCTGTGCTGCCTGCTATAGGGGGCAGCAGCTGGGGGGGTAACAATGAAACTCAACCACAGCGTTTTACTGCCGCCAACCTTACGCGTGAACCAGGGGGGACTGACAACTCATGGGGCCCCCGGGCAATAGGGGATCATGGGGCCCCTGTGTCCTTGCCCAAACTCAAAAAAGCCTATGAAAAAGGTACCAGTGGTATCTCATGGGGCCCCCTACTGACCCCGGGCCCTCGAGCAGTGCCCGAGTTTCCAAATGGTCAGTCCGCCCCTGGTGTGAACAAACCCAAACGTGGTTAATGCAGTTCCCTATCGGGCCGTGCTGCAACCACACCGCATCTGCGTGCAATGCCATTGGTAGTGCGCCAATTATAGGATTAAATCAGGTGGTGAGATGACATATCACCTCCTCACCACCTGTCAAATGCCCTCTGAAAAGTGGTCCGCCATGGATCGCTCCTCAAAGGCCACCGCTTGTGTGAATGAGCCCGTAAAAAAATGCTCAGCACAAGCAAGAGAATACATTGTGAGCAATAATTCTCGGTGAAAAATCTCAGAGCTGCAAGTCTGGCTTCTTTTTTTTCTCTTTACTCATGCATCACAAATTATAGATTTGAGCAATTTAATCGTCACCTGCCTCAGCTGAACTCTTGCAGAAATTACAGTGATCCGACGAGCAGCTCGATGAATCATCACATTAGATCTGTAAATTTATGTGAGAAGCCCGTAATAATTAATTCCAGAAGTGAAACATCCTGACGGCTAATTATTTTGTTGTGATAGTTGGAGGTCGATCGGCTGCCTGATGTTCGGAGTGGGGCCACATCCAGCGTATTCACATGGGGACTATATTGCTCTTCTACAGACTTTAGCCGGGTTATACATCTATATAGACTTGCACTATCTTCTTTCAGCCTTGGCACTGCTATAGAGGGACTCTTTGAAGGACATTGTCCAGCTCTCTCAGGATAGGGGCAGTAGGGGGTCTACAGAGAGGGGAGGGTGTTGGGTTGGTCCCGGGTGTACTAGAGTGGGGTGGGGGTCTGACTGCGGGGGGTGCTGGGTGTGTGGGGGATGCGGGGTACGGGGGATTGGTAGAGGGTGAGGAGGAGGAAGGGTGGAGGGGTGGATTGAGTTGGGGTACATGCATTGATATTATATGTTTTGATGTGTTTTCAATATACATTTACTATGTCCATAATAAATCCTGGAGTTGATAGCCTGAGAGGTGCTATATCCTCCTTGGTGGTTTCTTTTTTGGAGTGCAATGTTCTTGGATGCATCTCCCCGATGTAGGGTTGGCCACTGGCCAGGGGTGGACTGACAACTCATGGGGTCCCCAGGCAATAGGGGATCATGGGGCCCCTGTGTCCTTGCCCAAACTCAAAAAAGCCTATGAAAAAGGTACCAGGGGCATCTCATGGGGGCCCCCTACTGACCCCGGGCCCTCGGGCAGTGCCCGAGTTTTCAAATGGTCAGTCCGCCCCTGGCACTGGCAGACATACCATTCCTTGGACTAGGCTTTGGCTGTGGGGGTTTTTATACAATATACTATAGGATATGGCCAGAGATTGCAGGCATAATACAGCAGATGATCAGAGACTACAGGCATAGTACAGGAGAAGGTCAGAGACTGCAGGCATAGTACAGGAGAAGGTCAGAGACTGCAGATACACTACATGAGATGCTCAGAGACTGCAGGCATACTACAGGATATGGTCAGAGATTGCAGACATACTACAGGAGAAGATCAGAGACTGCAGGCATAATACAGCAGATGGTCAGAGACTGCAGACGCACTACAGGAAATGGTCAGAGACTGCAGACACACTACAAGAGATGGTCAGAGACTGCAGACACAATACAAGAGATGGCCAGAGACTGCAGGCATACTACAGGAGATGGTCAGAGACTGCAGACATAATACAAGAGATGGTCAGAGACTGCAGGCATACTACAGGAGAAGGTCAGAGACTGCAGGCATACTACAGGAGATGGTCAGAGACTGCAGGCATAGTACAGGAGAAGGTCAGAGACTGCAGACATGATACAGGAGATGGTTAGAAACTGCAGACACACTACAGGAGATGGTCAGAGATGGCAGACATACTGCAGGAGAAGGTCAGAGACTGCAGACATTATACAAGTGTGGTTGCGCTTGTTCTGCTACAAGAAACATAAAACTATTGGATCTACGGTTTAAATTAATCATAAATCTCCACATGTTCTCTTATGTTTTAAAGGCATAGTCCACCTTTAATAGCACAGTTCATGTTACATTCATTTTTAGGGTGTGACAGGAGTCACTTTGGGTTGGGGGGAGGCATGGAACACAGCTCACTTTGGAGAGGTGGGGAGACCCCTGTCTCAGCTCCCCATATCCCTCTTATGTGTAAGTCACCCTGTGCCTGTTAGGTTTACAGGGTGAAATGTCCAAATATTGGGGTGGGGGGCTGTTGATTGTTTGGTGCCATGTGGTTGCATCCCATTGTTCTATTGTGTGTCTTGCTTGGGAGCAAACTATTATGGGATGTATGTGTTAGTGTATTGGCTTGGTGGGGGTGTTTCGAGCAGCCCTCCTGATGGGACTGTCTGCTAATGTGTCTCTTGTTACTAAATGTAGTTTGCCGCCCTGTGTCATTATGCAGGGAGGGGGGATTGTTCCCTTGTATGTTAATATCTTGTATCTGTGTTAAAATAAAGTAGTCTATTTCCTGGTTTTGTGATGTCTGTGTTTGGATGGGGAAGCGGGAGTCTAACGGAAATACCCAAGTGTAGTCGGGGTCCGGTTCCATCACAGGGTGCATCATAAAACATGGCTGACTCCCCTATCTCACAAAACAATCAATCACCCATATACCTAAATTGCGGGTTGCTTCTCCCTGAAGAGATGTGTTATTTGAATTGATGGAAGGATCTGTGAATGGGAAGACAACAAATCCCATATGCCTCCATGGGGAATGCCACTGAAGATTGTGCTGGCAGTAGGGTGGTGACATCACCGCCCTTGTCCTTGGTTTACATCCTGCAGCTCCAAAAAAAAAGGAATAGCCATACCTCTATGCAGACCTGTTGCATGATATCCGCACATATTTTAAGGAAGAAAAATGAATTTTAGTGAAAAAAACACAATATTATAGTAATTTTTTTGTAAAATATAAAAGACTGAGTTATAACAAGTAAATAGATACCAAACATCTCAAACCTTAAAATTATGCATGTCCATTAAATTGTAAAAAACTATGGGACTATGGGGTTTTTTAAATTTTTTTAACCTTCTCTTTAACTTAATTGCTATTACAAGGGGGCTAACAAGTCCCTTATGTGATAGTATCACATACCTGTGATGGAGGCCAATGGAGAGAGGGCTTCCCTGGCGGCTAAGTTCCGGACTCCCCTGACAGTGGGACAGCGGGAGTCAGGCCCAAAGTTGCACAGGTCGCCTGTAGGAGTGCTGGTTGGTGGTCCACTCAGAAGCACAGCTGGTGCATGGAGATAGGTCTGCAGACAGGAGGTGCCTGTGCGTGGTATGTAAGCCCTTCCGGGATTTAGATGTTTACTGGGTAGTCGGTTCAAGCCAAGGTCAGGTACCAGGTGGGAATCAGAGCGGTCGTAATCAGATGGGATAGCCGAGGTCATACACAGAGGAGCGAGAGAGAGAGAGAGAGAGAGAGAGAGAGAGAGAGAGTATCCGTAAGCCAGGCCGAGGTCAGATCAGGGGTAAATCAGAGAAGACAGGTCCAGGAGCAAGCCGAGTCGGTAACAGGAAATCAATCACAAGTCAGAATCACTGGAACCAGGAACAGGGCACGGGGAGCTAGAGATCATCCAACAACTAGAGGAAGTGATGGGCCTCCTTATAAAGGCTGTCTGGTACCAGACTGAGGCTGATGTGTACTTCTGCGGCCTTGTAGAGTACTGGCAGAAATGCCAGATCTTCCAGAATTCCTGCCGTGGACAGGACCCTGAGAGATAGCATGGGAAGGTGACGGGTATTCTTTATGGGTCTGTTAGATCCCCAATGTCTACCTTGCCCTCTAATGCAGCTATTCAAGCACAGATGGTGTTTGAATAGCTGCATTCTTAGCTACACTAGATAACGAATGACAGCTGTGACCCTGGAAGTGACATGATACATGTCATTTCTGTGGTCATTAGTAGCATGAGGGATCGGTGAATGGATGTTCCCGGAATTCCCTTTGCTCTCCACTATGAGCATTTTCTCACGGCCCAAGCTCCCCAGAGGAATAGGAGAGGCTGAGAACCACAGTAGGTGCCACTGGGGGGGACGCATTTTGACTGCCCTACAAAAGTAATCGGGTGGCTCTAGAGTCGCCTGGATCACTTTTATCAGAAAGCCCTCCCATATGGAAGAAAAATATATTTGAAATATATTTTTAAAATATTCTTCCCAAATATATTGACATATATTTGAAATGCTACAATATTGGCCATATTCAATATATTTCAAAATATATTTCAATAAATATATATATATATATAGTATGTTGAAATGTGTTTTTATTACAAAATATATGAAAAATATTTAAAAAAATACATTTCATATATATTGCATGTACAACAGTAGGTGGCACTGGGGTGGGGGGATGCATTTTGACAGCCCTACAAAAGTGATTGGGTGGCTCTAGAGTCACCTGGATCACTTTTATCAGAAAGCCCACCCATATGGAAGAAAAATATATTTGAAATATATTTTAGAAATATTCTTCCCAAATATATTGACATATATTTGAAATGCTACAATTTTGGCCATATTTAATATATTTCAATAAATGTGTATATAGTATATATATATATATATATATATATATGTCTTTGGGGACTCCAAAGACATGCTGGTAGGTTAATTGGCTCCTGTCTAAATTGTCCCTGGTATGTGTATGTATGACTGTAAGTTAGGGACCTTAGATTGTACGCCCCTTGAGGGTTAGGGACTAATGTGAATGTACAATATATATGTAAAGCGCTGCGTAAATTGAATAATAATAAATAATAAATATATATACTGTATGTTGAAATGTGTTTTTATTAAAAAATATATGAAAAATATTTTTAAATATACATTTCCTATATACTGTATGTCTTTAAAAACACAAATCTAAATTTTTGGAATGCATTTACAAATATCTGTAAAAATATATGTTAAAATGACTTTTTTATATGTTAAAATTTTAACATATATGTTTACATATACATTTTTGGAATGTATTTACATATTTATATATTTGTATTTTTAAAGACATACAGTATATTTGAAATGTATTTTTAAAAATATTTTTCATAAAATCGGCTGTTACAGCCAATATGATGTTCACAGCAGCAGCTGCTGTGTGCTTCCTTTAACCACTTGTCTACCATACCTTTTATAAATATACCTTGGTAGAGAATTGGTTAATATGGGTGTAATTGGTACATTTTTGCAAAAGGTGGTCTATGCTTTTCATCTTGCCAATATTTCATGGGAGAAGATAATATTGAAAGTATTTCCACCAATCAATATACCGCAGGTCAGAAATTTTATTTTTTTAGCCCTTTCAGTGAAATAGCGCACCTCTGTCTAATCCCTCGCCGGAACAGACAATCCGATTTCTCTGTCTGAAATATCACTTCTCTTCTTGCCGCTGCCAGCGATTCTCCTCCAGATGGAAGACTTGAGTGGCACCATTCTGGAGAAACCTCGCTCACTCTGACATTTCTGCAAACGTTTTCGCTTCAGATGGCATTCTGTGAGATGAGAGCTTATAAAGTTCTTATGAAATAGCGATTATTATTATTTTTTATTTCCTCTGAGTTCCACATGTCAGAATTTTGTAGGTCGGCTCATTTACATTCACACACAAAAAATAATCGCTAACGCTGAAAATAAAAACTTAAAGCCGAACGTCAGTTTTGCACAGTTGTAGCGGCTCCATTCCCCGCTGAAATGGCTTCCTCTGATGTCACTGCACACTGTGAGCTTCTCACAATGTGTATTAGAAGCTGTAGCAAGTCAAATAAAGATCTGCCTCATTTCCTGGCTGAAGGACGGCCAGCGTCATCTAGCACTTTCCTCCCCAGTCCCAGCCCCTTTCTTTGGATTTCAGTCATAGAGGTCCAGCATGTGAGTGTTACCTAGGGTGGTCATGCATGCAAATGCATTCTGGCTCAGAATGCCCACTTCTCCTGACATTCACCCATCAAGGCATTTTGATATCTGCATGAGTGAATGTGGCGCACCGCAACACATGTGCCTCATCTTTGTGCGTTGGGGTGCCATTCAAAATAAATGGCACTGCAACGCGTTTTGTAATGCAACAACCATACACTGCACAAATTGTAACAAACCAAAAACCCGGTGCACCCAGAGAGTACACCCAGATATTACACCCAGAGAGTACACCCAGATATTACACCCAGAGAGTACACCCAGATATTACACCCAGATAGTACACCCAGAGAGTACACCCAGAGAGTACACCCAGATATTACACCCAGATAGTACACTCAGATAGTACACCCAGATAGTACACCCAGAGAGTACACCCAGATATTACACCCAGAGAGTACACCCAGATATTACACCCAGAGAGTACACCCAGATAGTACACCCAGAGAGTACACCCAGAGAGTACACCCAGATATTACACCCAGATAGTACACTCAGATAGTACACCCAGATAGTACACCCAGAGAGTACACCCAGATATTACACCCAGAGAGTACACCCAGATATTACACCCAGAGAGTACACCTAGATAGTACACTCAGATAGTACACCCAGATAGTACACCCAGATAGTACACCCAGAGAGTACACCCAGATATTACACCTAGATAGTACACCCAGAGAGTACACCCAGAGAGTACACCTAGATAGTACACCCAGAGAGTACACCCAGATAGTACACCCAGAGAGTACACCCAGATATTACACCTAGAGAGTACACCCAGATATTACACCCAGATAGTACACCCAGATAGTACACCCAGAGAGTACACCCAGATATTACACCCAGAGAGTACACCCAGATAGTACACCCAGATATTACACCCAGATAGTACACCCAGATAGTACACCCAGATATTACACCCAGAGAGTACACCCAGATATTACACCCAGATAGTACACCCAGATAGTACACCCAGAGAGTACACCCAGATATTACACCCAGATAGTACACCCAGAGAGTACACCCAGAGAGTACACCCAGATATTACACCCAGATAGTACACTCAGATAGTACACCCAGATAGTACACCCAGAGAGTACACCCAGAGAGTACACCCAGATATTACACCCAGATATTACACCCAGAGAGTACACCCAGATAGTACACCCAGAGAGTACACCCAGAGAGTACACCCAGATATTACACCCAGAGAGTACACCCAGAGAGTACACCCAGATATTACACCCAGAGAGTACACCCAGATAGTACACCCAGAGAGTACACCCAGATAGTACACCCAGATAGTACACCCAGAGAGTACACCCAGATAGTACACCCAGAGAGTACACCCAGATATTACACCCAGAGAGTACACCCAGATAGTACACCCAGAGAGTACACCCAGATATTACACCCAGAGAGTACACCCAGATATTACACCCAGATAGTACACCCAGAGAGTACACCCAGAGAGTACACCCAGAGAGTACACCCAGATAGTACACCCAGAGAGTACACCCAGAGAGTACACCCAGAGAGTACACCCAGATATTACACCCAGAGAGTACACCCAGATATTACACCCAGATAGTACACCCAGAGAGTACACCCAGATAGTACACCCAGAGAGTACACCCAGATAGTACACCCATATATTACACCCAGATAGTACACCCAGAGAGTACACCCAGGGGTTTTTACATGAGGTTCTGTGAGCTTGTCTTTTACCTCTAACATGCGAGTGAGCACTTTGCTGGCTTGTGATGATATTTGAATTAATTTACATTATTACACTATGGGAGGATTCTTCTTTTTCTTTCCAATATATACGTGAGTTGGCTGAGCTTACATCCTGTCTAAAAGAAACCCGGATATCAGGATTGGTTATACCTGTTGTTCCATAAGGGGGATACCACCACTATTGCTAAACCGGATCCGTACCTGCTGATTGGCCGTATTGCTGTGTCTAATATTTTGAAGGCTTATTGGCCCCTCGGGGTCGCTACATGAAGGTGAGGGGGCAATCCAGCCGGTGGCGGATCCCATTTTCTTACACCTGCATAACCAATTTTCTTCCGTATGGAATTCTTCATTTTATTCAGCTGTTTGAAGATTTCACATGAGGACATTTGCTGTTTGTTGTTATTTTTTGGTGGCACATATTTTGTGGCATTTTGTGGCTTAGTATGGTATTTTATATATTTTGCAGCACATTGTGTTATTTACTTTGTGGCACTTTTTGTATTAGCACAAATAAGTCCCAATTAGGACTTATATTTGTTTACTTTGGTCACTTATCACATTTCTGAAACACATTTATGTGGAAGGACTTTGTGCGGTCAAGTCTTGCCTTGAGTCGGGTTTTTATCCTGACAGTCTCGCCGTATATTACTATAGGTATTATTCATGTTAGTTGTGAGTCCTTTTTCACAGCACTTTTGCAGGCATATTTAACGCCATATATTCATCACTCTTTTTTTTTGTGATTTATATCACTTTTGCCCTTAATGAAGGGACGCATGTACATTGTCTCACCATTTTCTTCAGTTTTTGATGTGTATTTTTTTTTATATATGTATATATTCTTGCAAATTATCACAAGATTGTCTTTTTTTGATGTTTATATCTCACACATTAGAGCTTATTAGAGATGTGTTATATCCATGTATATACAGTGAGGAACAGAAGTATTTGAACACCCTGCAATTTTGCAAGTTCTCCCACTTAGAAATCATGAAGGGGTCTGAAATTCACATTGTAGGGGCATTCCCACTCTGAGAGACAGAATTAAAAAAAAAAAAAACAGGAAATCACATTGTATGATTTTTAAAGAATGTATTTGTCTTGCACTACTGAACATAAGTATTTGAACACCTGAGAAGATCAGTGTTAATATTTGGTACAGAAGCCTTTGTTTGCAATTACAGAGGTCAGACGTTTCCTGTAGTTCCTGACCAGGTTTGCACTGCAACAGGGATTTTGGCCGACTCCTCCGCACAGATCTCCTCTAGATCTGTCAGGTTTCGGGGCTGTCGCTGAGCAACACGGAGTTTCAGCTCCCTCCAAAGATGTTCTATTGGATTTAGGTCTGGAGACTGGCTAGGCCACTCCAGAACCTTGATATGCTTCTTACGGAGCCACTCCTTGGTTATCCTGGCTGTGTGCTTCGGGTCATTGTCATGTTGGAAGACCCAGCCACGACCCATCTTCAATGCTCTGACTGAGGGAAGGAGGTTGTTGCTCAAAATCTCACAATAAATGGCCCCATTCATCCTCTCCTTAATACAGTGCAGTCGTCCTGTCCCCTTCGCAGAAAAGCACCCCCAAAGCATGATGTTACCACCCCCATGCTTCACAGTAGGGATGGTGTTCTTGGGATGCAACTCATCCTTCTTTTTCCTCCAAACACGACGAGTGAAGTTTAGACCAAAAAGTTCTACTTTGGTCTCATCTGACCACATGACTTTCTCCCATGCCTACTCTGGATCATCCAGATGGTCATTGGCAAACTTCAGACGGGCCTGGACATGTGATGACTTGAGCAGGGGAACCTTCCATGCAATACATGATTTGAAACCATGACGGCGTAGTGTTCTACTGACAGTGACCTTTGAAACCGTGGTCCCAGCTCTCTTCATGTCATTGACCAGCTCCTCCCTTGTAGTTCTGGGCTGATTCCTCACCTTTCTTATCATCAGTGATACCCCACGAGGGGACATCTTGCATGGAGCCCCAGTCCGAGGGAGACTGACAGTCGTCTTTAGCCTCTTCCATTTTCTAACAATGGCTCCAACAGTTGATCTATTTTCACCAAGCTGCTTGGCAATTGCCCCGTAGCCCTTTCCAGCCTTGTGGAGGTCCACAATTTTGTCTCTGGTGTCTTTTGACAGCTCTTTGGTCTTGCCCATGGTAGTAGTTGGCGTCTGACTGACTGTGGGGTGGACAGGTGTCTTTAAAGAGCTCAGACAGGTGCTACTAAGTTAGATTAATGAGTGGAGTAGAGGTGGATTTTTTAAAGGCACAGTAACAGGTCTTTGAGAGCCAGAATTCTTGCTGTTTCTTAGGTGTTCAAATACCTATGTTCAGCAGTGCAAGACAAATAAATTCTTTAAAAATCATACAATGTGATTTCCTGAATGTTTTTGTTAAATTCTGTCTCTCAGAGTGGGAATGCATCTACAATGTGAATTTCGGACCCCTCCATGATTTCTAAGAAGGAGAACTTGCAAAATAGCAGGGTGTTCAAATACTTCTGTTCCTCACTGTATCATGCCATTTGAGTGTATTTAATAGTTAGGTACTGTGTATGGGAGCGCAAAAAACATTTTTTCTTTACATTTTTTATACAGTTTTTTATTTCTGTATATAGAATAAAGTAATGGGGCTAATAAGGGGTTCAAGATTACTAGCACAAAAGCAGGTCCAGGATAGGTGAAGGGAGCTTCTGTAACCCCCGGGAGCCATTTAAAGCCATTGCATCCTTACAAAACAACCGTAAAGCTCAACTCTGGGCAAACCTATTGAAATTGAAACTCGGGCTGCACTCAGCTTCAATGCAGAGTGCCCCCTTCCCTTTTTCGCCACAAGATGCCTTCAATCTTGAATAATGGCCTGCATGTTTTGACCTGGAAGACTAAGAGGATACTGTGCCTGTGGAGGGTGCAGTGGGCTGGTATATTCACGCACTGGGAGAATACTGAAGAGGAAGAGGACCCACCTTGTCATGTGACCAGCCTAAAAACATTTGAAAGAGTTACGTATCCTGGAAATAAATACTGTGGGTCCACCCTGGTATACTGTAGAGCACAGGTGTCAAACAAAAGACCCGAATCCAACCCTCCAGGCTATTTCATGTGGCCCTTACACCTCTCCTGCAGGTACCACCTTGTCTCCTCCCCCACCTTATCTCAGCAGTCAGCAGCAGAGAGGAGAATAGAACTCCTCTGCCAAATCCTGCACTTCTCATTTCTGCCTCCCCTGGTCTCAGCATTCAGCAGACTCTGGTAACTGACTCCACTCCTCCTCTGGTCCTCCTTCAGACCCTGCACTTTCTGATTTTCAGCTCTGCCCCCAAAGGGGGTGCACTGTGATGTTAGGGAGGGTGTGGGATTCTTGATATCTGATGTAGGGGGGTGGAGTGCTCTGAACATCTAGTCTTACAGATACAACTGGCCCTAGGAGGGCAATCATAATGGTGATATGGCACACGATGAAATGGAGTTTGACATCCCTGCTGTAGAGGAGGAGGAACCAACACATCAAAATTATGGAAAAAAGGCAAAATAATTAAAAGAAATTCTGTGGTGGGCTCATGAGTTGGGGCTGAGGGGGGGAGGGGTTAAGAGGGATGAAGGGTGTGGGGGCTGATGGCATAGGGTCAGTCACCTTTTAAACCACTTATGGGTGCTTTAAGTTTGTATTCCAGATTGACACCAATACATTTTGCCAAAACCTGTGAAATTTGACTAAAGTATTCTGATTTTTGCTCAAATTACAGGAAGCAAAACTTGGCAAAACTGTGAAGCAATGCATCAGATTTCACAATAGCTGTGCTGAGACTTGGGTAATTGACACAGGGACATGTCCAGGACAGATGAAAGGAGCTTCAGTAACACTTGGGAGCCATTTAAAGCCCGCTGCACCTTTAAAAATACACCTTAAAGTTCAATTCCCCTAACAGGTTAAATAAAGAAAATAGTTCAGGCTGCAATACTCACCTCCAATGCAGAGTTTTCCCCCCGCAGGACTTTTTTGCCCCATGATGCTCTTACTCTTGGGTGACGGCCAGCATGGTTTGACCTGGAGGTCTAAGAGGATTTTGTGCCTGTAGGGCTCCATGGGCCTGTCCATTCACCCACTGGGAGAGGAAAAGGACCCAACATGTCATGTGACCAGCCTGAAAACGTTTGAAAGAGGTAAGTATCCTGGAAAAAAAACACGGTGAGTCTGCCTGAAAATACTGTAGAGGAAGAGGAACTAACACATCATGTGACCAGGAGAAGAGAAAGTCCCGAACACCACACTCCAGAGAAACTCACTGGTCATGCAAGTAAAAGCAGCCTCAGCCTAGCTCTATCAAGGCCACACTACTAACGTGTTTTGCCCTGCATCATGGCTTAGTTATGGAGATGGAGGTGGACCTCCATGACTAAGCCCCAAAGGCTGGGAGAAATGCTTTGAGGGCCATGGCGGAGAAAGGTTGGGGCTGCTTTTACTTGCATGACCATTGAGTTTCTCTAGAGTGTGGCCTTCGGGACTTTCTCTTCTGTTAGTATATGCAGAGCCAGGATGAACCCTTACTGTGATTAGGAGAAGAGAAAGTCTCGAAAACCACACTCCAGAGAAACCCGATGGTCATGCAAGTAAAAGCAGCCTCAGCCTCACTCCGTCAAGGCCACACCACTGACATGTTTTGCCCTGCATCGTGGCTTAGTCATGGAGATGGAGATGGACCTCCATAACTAAGCCCCAAAGGCGGCTTGGAGAAATGCGTTGAGGACTATGGCCTAGGTGGAGCAAGGCTGGGGCTGCTTTTACTTGCATGACCATTGCGTTTCTCTGGAGTGTGGCGTTTGGGACTTTCTCTTCTGTTAGTATATGCAGAGCCAGGATGAACCCTTACTGTGAGCCAGCACCCATAATGTGAGTCCACTGGACCTGGATACAAGGACCTGAGCGGCAATCCAAAACTCTTCATTAATTTTTTAAAAAACGTATAATTAAAAAAAAACTGTGGTGAGCTTATGGGTTGGGGGTGGAAACAAGAGCTGCGATGACATTGGGTCGGTCAGATTTTTAAACTACTTATAAGGACTTTAATTTGGACTTCCAGGTTGACACCAATGGATTTTGCCAAAGATGGTGAAAGTCGTCAGATTTGTGCCCAAATTGCGGTAAACAAAACTTGACCAATGGGGGAAGAAGTGCCTGAAAATTTCACAATAGGCGTGCTGAGACTTGTAGTCAACGGATGGAGAAGCGTTTAACTTTAAGAGGCTGCAACTTCCACTTCTCAACCCCAGTCTAGTAGATGTTCGGGGGCCATTGATCTTTCTCTGTCTTTGCTTCCTCTCTCCCGATAAAACACTTCAAAAATGAAAAAGCAACCCACTAGAAGCCCTGGCGATCTGCCACGCCGCGAGTTGCACAAGAGCGATCTCCAGTCCGTCTGGCAGGATTCGTCGACTGTTGCTATAACAATGGCATTTGGCACGCTGCCTGGAATGATACGACAACAATGTAATTCAAAATGTATCAACATTAAACTGACCCGTTACTCACCGAGCAATGCCGTAACAGATACATGCAATCCGACGCGATATACGCCGAAGTAAAAGCAACAAGAGCCTCTCCAACGCCAACGAGTACAGAGAGATCCAGCTCAGCCTACTGTTTTATTTTTCATCGTGTGTACTTTTAAAAACAAAAAACAAAGTGTAACAATTCTTGGTTCTTCTTTGTTTCCATGTATTTTCTTTTCACCATTTTGGTAAATAGATGACTAGGTTAGAACTTACTGCTTTTGGCTGGGTAAATGATTTAACCACTTGCCCTCCTGAGGATTTAGCCCCCCCCCCCCACTTCCTGTCCAGGCAATTTTTTTGCAATATGGCACTGCGTTACTTTAATTGACAATTGCGCCATCATGCAACGCTGCCCCCCAATTAAAAATTACATCCTTTTTTTCCCATGAATAGAGCTTTATTTCGGAGGTAATTGATCGCTTCTGCGTTTTTTATTTTTTGTGCTATATAAAAAAAATGGCCGACAATTTTGAGAAAAAAAACTATATTTTTTACTTTTTGCTATTAAACGTCCAGTAAAAATTTAAAAAAAAAAAATACCAAATTTCGTCATAAATTTAGACCAAAATGTATTCTGCTCCGTGTATTTGCTAAAAAAAAATCCCAATACGTGTAAATGAATTGGTTTACGTAAAAGTTATAGTGTTTACAAATGGCGGTATATATACTGGGATTTTACATTTTTTTATTTTTACTAGTAATGGCGGCAATCAGCCACTTATAGCGGGACTGCAGGACTGTGGCGGGCATTCTGACACTGGGGGGAACTGACTTGGTGTCATTGACATCCTCAGTGACACCAATACAGTGATCAGTGCTAATAAAAAGGCACTGGGCAGGAAGGGGTTAACATCTGGACGATCAAAGAGTTAACTCTGTGCTGTGTGTGTTTTACTCTGTGTGTGTGCTTTAACTGTAAGCACAC
Source organism: Staurois parvus (assembly GCF_062004578.1). NCBI lineage: Eukaryota > Metazoa > Chordata > Amphibia > Anura > Ranidae > Staurois > Staurois parvus. The sequence goes on along the minus strand of NW_028321255.1, from coordinate 57,996 downwards.
TGCTTTGCCTGGCTCTGCTATGCAGAGCCAAACAAAGCAGTGTGCAGGAGCTGACAGGGGAGAGATCTGTGTTGTTTACATACAGTTCTCTCCCTCCGTCAGTAATACTTGGTGATCACCAGATGCCGGCGAATAATCACTTCCCTTCACTTCCTATCCAGTGCACACCAGGGGCGGACTGACCATTCGAGCACTCGGGCACTAAGGGGCCCCATGAAATGCCCCGGGTACCTTTTTATAGGCTTTTTTGAGTGTGGGCAAGGACACAGGGGCCCCATGATCCCCTATTGCCTGGGGCCCCATGAGTTGTCAGTCCGCCCCTGGTACACACAACACGAAATTAGAGGAATCCCCTCTTAAATAGTTGTTACTGGAACAGGTGTCCCCATTGGAAAATGTCCCCTCTGTTCCTTTTCTGTGACAGATCAACATTTTGCATATTCCCTCAACACTCTATAACAGTGGTCTCCAAACTGCGGCCCAGGGGCCGGATGTGGCCTTCTGCTTGCTTTTATCTGGCCCTTGGGGCACTATTCCATCCACTGACACCAACAATTGGGCATGTGTCCTCCTATTGACACGAACAATTGGGCATACGTACTTCCAATGACACTGATGAAGGGGCACAATTCCTCCCAACAACACCAACAATGGGGCACAATTTATCCCACTAACACCAACGATGGGGCACTATTCCTTCCACTGACACCAACAATTGGGCATAAGTCCTTCCAATGACACCGATGAAGGGGCACCATTCCTCCCAATGACACCAACAATGGGGCACAATTCATCCAACTAACACCAACGATGGGGCACTATTCCTTCCACTGACACCAACAATTGGGCACTATTCCTACCACTGACATCAATGCCGAGGCATTGTTTACTCCCACTGACACCAGGACATTTTATTTATTTATTTCAGGTACTTATATATCGCCATCAATTTACACAGCACTTTACATATATATTGTACATTCACATCAGTCCCTAACCCTCAAGGGGCGTACAATCTAAGGTCCCTAACTCGCATTCATACATACACATACTAGGTACAATTTAGACAGGAGCCAATTCACCTACCAGCATGTAGGATGTGGGAGGAAACCGGAGTACCTGGAGGAAACCCACACAGGCACAGGGAGAACATGCAAACTCCAGGCAGGTGGTACCATGGTTGGGATTCGGATCAACGACCCTATTACTGCCAGGCAGCTACTCCCATTGGTCTCAGTTTGGCCCCCAAAAAGTATACTGGCCCTTTGTTTAGAAAGTTTGGAGACCACTGCTCTATGACAAAAAGTTCTGGCATTACATACACTTTAATAATAAAATATCCCCTGCTACAATTATTAGAAGTACATTTTTAACCGCCTCATAAGGAAATGACAGGCGGGAGATGGCTCTCTTGTTCTGGGAGGACGTCATATGACGTCCTCCCACTCTAGCTACGCATGGGCGCTTCCAGGGGGCAAAGCGCGGCGATCGGTGGTGCACTGTGTCTCTGGAACACATCAGATCACCGACCATAGTAAAGAGCCGATGACACAGGCTCTATCATGTGATCAGCGTGTGTCTGATCACAGCTGATCGCATGTAAACAGGAAATGCCGGTTATTGGTAGTCCTCTCCACACGCTGACAACATGGGAGGAGAGGAGAGCCGGCATTCCTCAGAGAGGACATCTACACTGATCATCAGTGTAGCCCCATCAGTGCTGCTTTTCAGTGCCCATCATTGCCACCTGTCAGTGCCCATCATTGCCACCTGTCAGTGCCCATCAATGCCATATATCAGTGCCCATCAGAACACATTAATGCCACATATCAGTGCCCATCAGAACTGCCTTTCAGTGCCACCTATCAGTGCCAGTCAGTGCCGCCTATCAGTGCCCATCAGTGCCACCAATCAGTGCCACCTATCAGTGCCAGTCAGTGCCACTTATCAGTTCCCGTCAGTGCCGCCTATCAGTGCCCATCAGTGCCGCCTAACAGTGCCAGTCAGTGCCGCCTATCAGTGCCAGTCAGTGTTGCCTATTAGTGCAAATCAGTGCCATATATGAGTGCTGCCTTTCAGTACCCATCAGTGATGCCTGTCAATGCCCACCAGTGATGCCTGTCAATGCCGCCTATCAGTGCCACCTATCAGTGCTCATCAGTGCAGCCCAGGGGCGGACTGACCATTTGGAAACTCAGGCACTGCCCGAGGGCCCAGGGTCAGTAGGGGGCCCCTTGAGATGCCCCTGGTACCTTTTTCATAGGCTTTTTTGGGTGTGCACAAGGACACGGGGCCCCATGATCCCCTATTGCCCGGGGGCCCCATGAGTTGTCAGTCCGCCCCTGGTGCAGCCTATCAGTGCCCATCATTGCAGCTTCATTAGCGCACATCAGTGAAGGAGAAAAATTACATATTTACAAAATTTTATAACAGAAACTAAGAAAAAACTTTATTTTTTCAAAAGTTTGTTTAGCAAAAAAATAAAAACCCCAGCGGTGGTTAAATACCACTAAAAGAAAGCTCTATCTGGCTAAAAAAAATGATAAAAAATTAATTTGGGTACAGTGTTGCATGACCGCGCAATTGTCATTCAAAGTGTGACAGCGCTGAAAGCTGAAAATTGGCCTGGGCAGGAAGGGCGGGAAAGTGCTCGGTAGGCAAGTGGTCAGGGGCGGACTGACAACTCATGGGGCCCCCGGGCAATAGGGGATCATGGGGCCCCTGTGTCCTTGCCCAAACTAAAAAAAAAACTATGAAAAAGGTATCAGCGGTATCTCATGGGGCCCCCTACTGACCCCGGGCTCTCGGGCAGTGCCTGAGTTTCCAAATGGTCAGTCCGTCTCTGCAAGTGGTTAAAGGGCTGGGAGGCGAGCGGTTAAAGTGGTTTATCAAGCAAATACAGGATGGTGACACGGATAGATGGGGGAGTTTGCTTTGAATATTAAAAATTAATTAAATTGTGTTTTCAGTTTGTGGTGCTCAGTTTAGTTCCACTTTCATTGCAAAAAAGAAAAGGTCACTGGCCGGTCTATGCATTGTGGAGGGTCTGCTTGAATTCGTAGACTAGTAGACAGTAGGAAAACAGTAGACACATACTCTACATACAGTACATACTTCAAATTGTGAATTCTTAACTCAAAGCAGCCATTTGGATTTGGGTGAGAATGTTTTTTTGTTTTTTTTTTTGTTTTAATTATCAGTCTACTTGGAATGTATTTCTGTAAACCCATACGTCAGCCCTAAAGGGACAGAGCGATCTGGGGCCAAAAAAAGGGCTGGGTGGGAAGTTCAATACATGTGAGTTCCAGGCTGGTGTTGAAGGGCTATATTTACCCGGCAGTGCCAGGGGCATCTACCACATGACATGATAATCCCAAGCTGGCCATGTCTTTATTTTAATGAACAGTGACACATCTCTTCCACACTAATCTGCAGTTCTCACATTGCACGATCTATTTTAAAATTTGCCGGCTGCTTGTGAGTGCAAGGTCAGCGCCCGCTATGGAGCGCTGCAAAGAGGCACGGCACAACATTGAATGAAAGGAAGAAGAGCACGGCGAGATAAACCACTTTGAGAAATTCCAAGCGATTTAGGCGATTTGCTTTGCGAAGTTTAAATATTCCTGGGTTGAGGGGCAATATTGGCTTCTGATATGTCAGCTCCAAAAATATTGCCTTTCATATTTGGACAACACAGAAAATTTAAATAAATAAATAAATAATACATTTATTGCTTGTTTTCGGACTCTCTTTCAGAGATGGTGTAACGTTCAAACCACAAGTGACTTCTTAAACCAGAAAAGGTAAAGAAAAGCATACAATATGTGATCTCTAAAACAAATTTTTGAAAGGTCATTGTAAAGGCAGCACAGTGGTTAAATGGTTAGCACTTCCGCCTGGCAGTACTAGGGTCGTTGGTTTGAATCCCAGCCACGGCACCTCCTGCCTGGAGTTTGCATGTTTTCCCTGTGCCTGGTAGGTTAATTGGCTTCTGTCTAAATTGTCCCTAGTATGTGTATGTATGAATGTAAGTTAGGGACCTTAGATTGTACGCTCCTTGAGGGTTATGGACTGATGTGAAAGAAATGCCCGCAGCGATAAAAGAAGAAAAGAATTAGCGAAGGGCAGGCATGACTAGGCCCAGAGTGGGAAGGAAGACGTGTAAGGGGTTAATGATTGTTTAGAGTTGGTAAAGGATAGCTGGGGGATCTGGTTGGTAGAGGAGAGTGTAGGTGGGGTCTCCTGCACTTTAGGGTGGGGTGTTCTGGGGAGGGGCGTCAGTTGGGAGCTGGACGTGGGAGAGAGAGCTTCCCTCCTGTTTGGTGAATGTTGTGTTCCTCCTGGGGGGGTATTTTGGTTCCTGGGCGGTGGTTGGTCTTTGGAGGCGGTTCTTATCTTGGAGGTACAAAATGGTGTGGGACCCATCGTTGGTATGGCGTGCCCGGGGACATTCCCAGTTAACCAAGGTTTAACTGGAAGGTGGTGGTGCTGCACTGCGGACGGTATGATTGTCTCCGAGCTGGTTGGTTGCGGCTGGAGGCCTAGTGTATATGGTTGTCCGCAGGTGCATTTCGGATCGTTTTGGGGTGCTTTCGAAGACCAACAACAATTCTTTATGTTTTCTGTTATAAGGAATGGTTGATGTGTTTAAACTTGATTTGTTAATAAAAGGCCGTGCTGCCCATTTTACTCCAAAATTGGTGTTGTGTTTTCTGTAAGTATAGTAAGTAAAGGGGATTGGTATGGAAGGGTAACGGTGGTGTAGTGGGGTCTGGATGAACCTATTTCGGGTGCACTAGTCATGTACAATATATATGTAAAGTGCTGTGTAAATTGAATAATAATAAATATATATATATATATACTGTATGTTGAAATGTGTTTTTATTAAAAAATATATGAAAAATATTTTTAAATATACATTTCCTATATACTGTATGTCTTTAAAAACACAAATCTAAATTTTTGGAATGCATTTACAAATATCTGTAAAAATATATGTTAAAATGACTGATGGTGCTATCTAAGTACCTGAAATATAATAAAAGAAAAAACACAACAAACTCCAAAATCACATTCTAAATCAAATGGTCTTTTTTTATCTTGGCTTCTTTCTTTTTTTAATTTGATACCCAAATCAAACCTTGTATTTAATCCTATTTATAGCCTAAGTTTTTTTTTTTTTTAAATATCAGTACAAAGGATGTTACTTACTGTCACTGAAAAGTGACCCTTGTACTCCTGGCTAAAGTCTTAGTTTACATCTTCAGTCCTCTGATCCCCCATCCCCACAGCGGTAGTCTTTCTATGTCACGGGGGTTAATACAGGCCGAGGGACCTATCATATGTACTTGTCAAGAGTGCAGGTATGCTCACCCCTTGCACCCACCTTCTCCATTCATGGAAGCTGTACTCGGGGGCGGACTGACCATTCAAGCACTCGGGCAGTGCCCAAGGGCCCGGGGTCAGTAGTGCGCCCCATGAAATTCCCCTGGTACCTTTTACAGGCTTTTTTTGGGTGTGCTTTGAGTGTGGGCAAGGACACAGGGGCCCCATGATCCCCTATTGCCTGGGGGCCCCATGAGTTGTCAGTCTGCCCCTGGCCGTACTATTGCTTCCATGAGTGAAAATCGCTCTGTGAATGGAGGAGGTGGACCTCTCATTCATCTTGCTGGTTAGTTTTCATTTCAGAAAAGGCCAGGAAAACACTCCTCATGTACAGTATGTGTGAAGCTGGATTTAATTACACTGGATTCTACCAAGTCTTCTTGGTTAGTTAAACTGCCTGTAGACCTTGTTGAGTCAGTAAGTGGCCAATACTGTCCATACACATTGAGTCTAAGGAGGTACAGTATGTCTTGACTTTTGTAGAAAGTGACATTTGAGACAGGACATTCCTACTCCCCAGTCTGTAAAGTTAAGATCCCACAATTCCCACTCATCTATGGTGGGAAATCTTCAGTCTTCTGACCCGTCAGTGTCTTCAATGCAATTCCTATTATCTTCCTCTGTGACGGGGTCAGGGGCGGACTGACAACTCATGGGGCCCCCAGGGCAATAGGGGATCATGGGGCCCCTGTGTCCTTGCCCAAACTCAAAAAAGCCTATGAAAAAGGTACCAGGGGCATCTCATGGGGCCCCCTACTGACCCCGGGCCCTCGGGCAGTGCCAGAGTTTCCAAATGGTCAGTCTGCCCCTGGATGGGGTGTACTTACCTTTACAACTACTTTTATGTTGGATACAAACTTGTCAAATTAGAGGTCTTCCATAAATAAAAGATTTTGCAAGGTGGGAACCATTGGACATTTGTGAACAATCTTATCCGGCAGCGATAGGCCTTTCATCTTGTAGCGGCAGATATAAAAACGCACAAAAACACATTCCACACTTATCGTATGCGAGATAAGAGAGACGCGAGGACTGGGAGTTGTTGTGGTCCTGATAAATGGGTTTAATGAAATGTCTTTATATGCTGTTTTATTTCAGATATAGGAATTTCAGCAAGTTTCAGAAGTTTCATGGTACCGGGCTGGGCCAGGGACATTCTTTTATTGTGATGTAGCTAAAAGTTATATACAGTATAGAGCTAACATAGCCTGCAGCAAAGTCTTGACAGACCCAATGGAAGCGTTCCAATGAGGCCTCAGTGGAGATTAGATGGGTTCACATTTTAAAAATATGATGTTCCTATGCCCTTACTATCCTACCCCCCCCATAAAGGGTATGTAATCCTTAGCAATGAACTTTAATTTGTTTCTCTCACTTCTTTGAACATGCAGCTGAGCCTAAGGCCGGCCATACATGGGTCAATTTACGAACGATTTTTTTCAGACCTAAGGGCTCATGTAGACTGCAGCTGATAAACACGTTTAGGAGCTGTTCAATGTTTTTTTCAGCAGCCCCTGAACTCTCCCTAATGTTTTGCTATGTGTCCATGTACACATCTTCATTTACAGTCGTTTACAGGCAGTTGAGTTTACAGTCGCTTTTTTTTTTAACGTAGAAAACTTGCGTTCAGCAGTCGATTTTATCAGCATTTCAAAAGCAAATTGCGTTTATAAGTTTTTGCGTTTAAATTTTTTTTTAACTCTTTAAGTTCCCGATGCTGTCCAGAGCCTTTTTTCATCATGAAAAATGCATGGAAAGCGTTTTCAAGGAGCTCAGATGGACAAAACACTGAACACAGGATGTTCCTACCAAGCTTGTCACACCTTGTAATGACCAATTCACACCTCAGACCTCTCCTGCCCTTGGAAACAAAAGATATGTTAATGACCATTCACACCTCAGACCTCTCCCACCCTTGGAAACAAAAGATATGTTAATGACCATTCACACCTCAGACCTCTCCCACCCTTGGAAACAAAAGATATGTTAATGACCATTCACACCTCAGACCTCTCCCACCCTTGGAAACAAAATATATGTTAATGACCATTCACACCTCAAATTCCTCATGCAGACCCCCTGCCAGGTGGCCTTAATGACTCCCTCCACCAGACACCTTTCCCACCCTTGGAAACAAAAGAAATGTTAATGAGCAACTCACACCTAATTATCTCAACACATACTGCTGTCTCTGCTTCTACTCTCTGTATTTCTCTGAAACAGTCTGAAATAGTTAATAATTAGTGGGGCAATGGCACTGGCCGATTTTCGTGGTTCCTCCCCATTTCATTTATCGGGCATGTTGGAAAATTCATGAAAAACTATCGATTTAGAAATCATTGGTGATACCATTGGATTACAGAACGAACGACGTTTTCGATTGAAATATCGTTCGCAATTCGACCCATGTACAGTATGCCTGCTTAAGGATCCAAACCTAATAGCCCTCACAGCACCAGAGGTTCAGCAGCAGGAAGAGGACAAGGCAGCCCTGTGGTGAAGATTTCTACAGAATCTATAAGTCTGCTCTTTATGGAACATCCATTATAGGTAAGTAATGTAACTAAAGCTGCATAGAAAAAAAAGTTTTTTAACTAAACTTCAGCTTTAGAACCTCATGGTTGCTGTAATATCTATTCTGTATATACCGTACATATATGCACAGTGCAGTGCAAGGATTGAGGCTCTCCAGGACCTAAGGTTGAGGACTAACCCCTGGTTCACATCTAAGCGGCCGCGCGGGCCGCGTTTTGTACGGGCATGAGAGCCCATTCATTTGAATGTTACGCAGAGAAGTCTCTGCACCTCATTTCCCAGTACGGTTGCGTTTTCCACTGCGGGCGGCGTGAACTAATGGCACCCGCCCGCGGGTCCGCATTCCTCTGTGCGGGTGGTGCGGCTGCACGGATTTTTGTGCGGATCCGCAGCAGCACCACCCGCACAGATGTGAACCAAGGGTAACTGTGGTGCAATGTATAAGGGTCCTGCATGTCGCTTACATTTTTTTGAGCATATTTTTTTATTATGCGATCTTCATATGGGAATGTCTCTTAAAAAAACCAAAGAATTCCAGGTATTGTATTTCTTTTTCAATTCCTTATTTAACAACACAACATATGGCAAAAATATGACCAGACTGAGGTTTCAACATACAATGGCATAGGCCTAATACCATCAATAAAGTAACTGTACAATCCACGTATGGCATTTTATACACAGTTACATTGGTCCAGCATGGCCCATGTACCATGAACCATGTACACTCTATTGTCAAAATAATTGGTCGGCCGGCCCTTCCACACACATGAACTTTAATGGCATCCCAGTCTTAGTCCGTAGGGTTCAATATTGAGTTGGTCTGCACTTTGCAGCTATAACAGCTTCAAACGAATGTGATAGGAGAGAAGCAGCACTTAGACAAGAAACACACCATATTCAGCACTGGGATCCAAGGTGGTTGCTCAGGCTCCAAAGCAGGGGCGGACTGACAACTCATGGGTCCCCCGGGCAATAGGGGATCATGGGGCCCCTGTGTCCTTGCCCAAACTCAAAAAAGCCTATGAAAAAGGTACCAGGGGTATATCATGGGGCCCCCTACTTACCCCGGGCAGTGCCCGAGGTTTCAAAATGGTCAGTCCGCCCCTGCTCCAAAGTGTCCTCCAAACACTGGATACAGGATACAAAAAGCAGGAAGAATCAGCAACTCCAAAATCTTCCCCCCTGCAAGGTAATGTCATAATGTGCTAGTATTGTGAAAGACTAACCTTAAAGTGGTAGGAAACTTTTTTTGTATACTTTTACCTACAGGGAAGCTTATAATAAAGCTTGCAAAGTGAAAAAAAAAAAAGAAAGTGCACCAACTTTGCGCATTACCTCAATAAAAAACTGTGATTTTATTAAAATGAGATATATACTCACAAACAAAGCAGTATAACAAGCGTATAAAATCCTGAAAGGGACATTGAAGTGCAAGACCAGTGCGAGTCACATCAAGAGGGGAGTCTCTCAGAGTTCAGCTGACGCGTTTCGAAGGGGGGGGGGTCCCCTTCTTCATCAGAGCTAACAAAACCATGAGTGCCCTCTTCTATATATATCATGGAACTAAGACTGAATCCTCTCCAATGTGCTGGCCTGTCCCAAGAAAGAAGGAGTGGCATAGGTGTCAGAAAACCATGCTGACACCTATGCCCCTCCTTCTTTCTTGGGACTGCCCAGCCCATTTGGGAGGGCTCAGTCTTAGTTCCATGATATATATAGAAGAGGGCACTCATGGTTTTGTTAGCTCTGAGGAAGAAGGGACCCCCCTTTAAAATGCGTCAGAGGGAACTCTGTGACTGTCACTGGCCTTGCACTTCAATGTTGCTTTTCAGGATTTTATACGCTTGTTATACTGCTTTGTTTGTCAGTATATATCTCATTTAACCTCCCTGGCGGTATTCCCGAGTGTAGCTCGGGGTAACATTTCAGTACCAAAAGCGGTAACCCCGAGCTACACTCGGGAATACCATGCGGCACTGCTCCGGCATGTGTTCTTCACTTACCTTACCCTGCGCTCCCACGATGTGTGCCCTGCAGCGTCCCCGGCCATCTCCTCCGGCCGATGCCGGCATCCGGCTTCTGTGTCCTGTCCCTGTGACGTCGGGACGTACGGGCGCCGCCGCCGCCGGCGGCGGGATATTTAAAAATTTTAAAAAATGTCATTTTTTTTTTTACATTTTACATAGTAAAACATTGCTGTCTCAACCAATTTCACATACATATTGTCCCTAGTGCTTTGTCCTGCGCCCTGCCTGCATTTTGTCTGTTCTTTCTGCCTGGAAACTGAGAAATGTCCATGGCGTCCAAAAAGTGTCCCTTTAGGTCAAAAGCGGTTTAGATCAGCTAGAGAACAGCGATAGTAAATCAGAACCACTTGCAGAATTGAGTGATAATGATTCGTGGGGGAAATTCGTCATCAGACACTGAAAACGATTTTGCGACTGAGCTCAGCAATGTGCGAACTTGGAGCTATATTTCACATTTCAGTGTTTTTGGTTTGATTATATTATTGAATTAAATTTTTTATTATTTTTATATTATTTTTATGATTATTTATTAAATTATAATTTATGATTTTGTGTTTCAAATTTTATCATACCCGGGATGTTTACTAGACTCTTGTTCGGACAGATTTCAGTGAGTTTTTCCTAAAAATTACAGCCTACAATAAAAAAAATACATATTTCCATGCAAAAAAATGGTACCGCTTTCAGCACCAAAAATCTGAAATAATCAGACCGCCAGGGAGGTTAATAAAATCACTGTTTTTTATTGAGGCGATGCACAAGGTTGGTGCGCTTTTTTTTGTTTTCTGGTAGGGCTTTCCCAGCCTTGTTAAGAGCTGCACAACCTTTAATCCATTGGTGGATGAACTTCCTTAGTGGTCCATCCACCGACCCACCCTTGATCTGGGTCCCTGAGCGAGGAGGTGTTGTTTCTGTTTCCACAAGCTTATAATAAAGCTTACCTGTAGATAAAACTAATATCTCCTAAAAGGGAGGCCCGGAGTAAGAAGAAAGAAGACCTGAACGAAGGGCCGGCATGACAGGGGTTAAAGGGGGTTGGGAGAGGCAGAGTTCCGTTAGCATAAGGGGGAGTCTAAATAGTTTTAAGGAAGGAGTTGGGGGAGCTACAAGGGGTGGTCTGACAGGGTGTGGCAGGGGGTCTTCAGTCTGAACACAGTTTTCACAAGGCAAACTTCCCTCCCGCCCACCCGTTGTTTGATGGTTTGTCTTCGTGGTGGTTGTGCCATATTTGTGCTGGGGGCATCCAGCGGGGTGCAAGGTCCTTGTTGGTTACTGTGGGCACAAGAAAAGGCACTTTGTAGGACCCGTCTGAGGTACGGCTTCCAGTTGTTCTGGTGGGGGTATCTGCGGTGGTGTCTCCGAGTTGGTAATGTTGCGGCTGGAGGCCTCGTTAAGCAGGACGCAGGTATTCGTTTTCTTGATGCCTATTGGGACTTTGAAAAAACGTATGTTTATACTGTGTTTTCTGTTATTTCAAAAATTTTATTTATTAATGGTTGGAATAAAAGGCCGGTTTTGGGCCATTCAATCCATTTGTTGTCAGTGTGGTTACTTAGGTTAAGGATGGGAGGTAGGCAGGGGCGGACTGACAACTCATGGGGCCCCCAGGCAATAGGGGATCATGGGGCCCCTGTGTCCTCTCCCACACTCAAACCACACCCAAAAAAGCCTATGAAAGGTACCAGGGGCATCTCATGGGGCCCCCTACTGACCCCAGGCCTTCGGGCAGTGCCCGAGTACCCAAATGGTCAGTCCGTCCCTGGGGGTAGGTATTGGTTTAGTGGGACTACAAGCCATCTTTAGTCCCTTGGTCATGTCCACCGTTTAGGAGATATTTTCTCTTTTTGACAGCCGGCGCATGCGCTCTGAAGGAACAGTATACCCATGCCATTCCTTCAGAGCACTGTGTCCGTGGTCCAGGACTCCTACGCACAGTCTTTGCAAGGGATTTTTTTTTTATAGGTGCGGTTTACTAACAAAGCCCTCCAGCAGCACGCTGTCACCACTGATGGGACTTCCATCATAGTCAAGTCTTCCTTCTGGGTTTGCAGGCTCCATACGTCTGAATGGCCAAACTGCAATGACGTCACTCCTGCACATGCGTGCGAGAGTCACAGCCATGGCACAGCCCTCTCACTGGACGGCATCCCACCCATTGAGAGTGGAATGTGGCGGTGAGGTCACTGGCTGCTACACATGTAAATATCTCCAAAAGGGTGCACATTTAGGAGATATTTACTGTACCTTCAGTATAGGTAAGTCTTACTATAGGCGTAGCTGTAGGTATAAATAAATAAGCGGACTTTACTACCACTTTAAGGCTAGGTCCACACTAATGTGGTGCAGTACATCGCATGTGATTCGCACAGGAACCGCACCGCATTCCTGCGCAAATCACATGCGAATTCTGTGAGGTGCGATTTGAGCCATACATTTTGTATGGCTCAAATTGCACTGCATCTGCACCACAAAGGTGCAAGACCCTTTTTTTGGTCCGCACTAGAATCGGATCGCATGGGTATTCACACCTATACGACCCGATTCTGCACATCGCACCACGTTTTGAGGACCGATTTCAGAGTGTTGTTAACTTATCATACACACCTGCAGCGGTTCGCATGAATGGGGTGCGATTCTGATGCGGGGCGGAATTTGCACAGCAAATGCTGCGAATTCTGCACTCCATCAGTGTGAACCCGGGCTAAATGAAAACTTTTAAACAGTGTTTCGATTGTATATGTAAATGTTTTGTTGGATTTTGTTCTTCGATACCCACACACAGCACATTGTGCCGAGCTCAGCAATACTAGACTGTCCTGTTGTATATTTATTTTCTGTTCTGTAGCCTAACATACATAATAAAATAACACCTTTCCAATAAATACGGAATAAATACAAGTTAGGAGCTGAAAATGCCATAAGACTTACTATAATGTCTGAATTATACAGCCGTCTTCCTTCCATGCGATAACTGTCCAGATTTGGGAGTCAGCCAGAGACGAGTTATTGGGAGTGTGTGTCTATGATGTCACTAAAGCACTCCATATACAGGTGAAACACGAAAAATTAGAATATCGTGCAAAAGTTCATTTATTTCAGTAATACAATTTAAAAGGTGAAACTAATATATGAGAGAGACTCATTACATGCAAAGCAAGATAGTTCAAGTCGTGATTTGTCATAATTGTGATGATTATGGCTTACAGCTCATGAAAACCCCAAATCCACAATCTCAGAAAATGAGAATATTCCATGCAATCAATAAAACAAGGATTGTACATAGAACAATATTGGACCTCTGAAAAGTAGAAGCGTGCATATGGACTCAGTACTTGGTTTGGGCCCCTTTTGCAGCAATTATTGCCTCAATGCGGCGTGGCATGGAAGCTATCAGCCTGTGGCACTGCTGAGGTGTTATGGAAGACCAGGATGCTTCAATAGTGGCCTTCAGTGTAGCAACCATGCACACAGAGATGGACGCGGTTCAAACATTTTGGCTCCAACCTCCATCTTGGCAAAGGAGCATCCATCTTGTACAAACATATCTCCCCTCATTCTCCCCCTCCCTCTCTGAGAGTCACAGTGACATTTGGTCGGTGTGTGTGTGTTGGAAGTGTCACAGGCTGGCCAGGGCACAGTAGGAGGCTCTGAGCTATAAACCATCTCTGAGCTGGGTGCCGGGCTGGCTGGGAAGCTGAGCAATCTGGCACCTCGTAAAAAGATAACCCAAGCCTTCCCCTGAGTTCAAAGACATTCCAGAGGAGTAAGGAACTAGATAACACTTTTAAAATCCATTTTTCCCCTATGTCTCATATCTTGGAATATGAGAGACTTACATAAACACCAGGCCTATCTTCAGATTGCTCATGATCAGAAAAGTCGTTTGATAGGTCACACTCCCTGACTGGAATACCTAGGAAAGCAGAAAATTACATCTCTGGAATCCTTCAAGTATGTATTTCATATTTCATATCTAACCGTTCCTCAGATGCGTCTGCATATGAACCTACCCGCGGGTGGAATGTTACTTGTGCCTAGGAAAAGTTATGAGCCAAAATATGAGCTAGGAGAGATTTTGGTTCTAGTTTGGGTCTCCGCCCAGACAATCCCTCCCCAAATGAGGCATTGGTCCTTGGCTTCAGAGACACCCCCTGCTGAAAGACTACAAAATAGGCTGTCAAGCCTAAGAGTGGAAGTTGAAGAATTCTCCCGTTTAACATCAGAACCAACTTGGGAGACCGTGCCCTTTTGCTCTGAAACTTGATCTGCTTAACCCAAGGCTGATTGGCAAGTACTTTAACCCTTTAACCTCCTTTCTGTTACCTCTTTGCTGTGCTGTTGTTCTCTGTATATTTATATATCTATTGGTTACATCTTTTTTCTGTAAATATTTTTATTGCACCCTTTTGACCTTTTAGTACTAAATCTTTCTTTCTGAAAGTGTTGAACTGTTTCTATAGCTCGTTAATGCAACTTATGAATTCCTGCCTCTAAAAGAGCGCTACTGTGTTTGTTTAACCTCTGTATAACCTGTCTGCGGTGACCGTGCTATACAGATGATTATCTCAACCATCATAGTGTTATTGCTGATATTGCCGAGTTTCCTCTTTCTCTGTACAAAAAGGAGGTGGTGGCAGTGTGAAGGGTTAATTGCGTAATTAACCTGACCCAGTAGCAATCACATTCAGGCTGCAGGTAGATCGATTTGTGGTCCATTAGCTGGAAAATCATTGTGCAGGGTGCATCTGGGCGTGGCATTGTTACGCACATGACATCGCGGTTTCAGATTGGCTAGTCCTTCGGTCACGAGTTTGGTGAGAAGGTCAGGGGTCTGATGCGCGATCGTCACATTCAGCTCTTCTGCGTTGTTCAGTCTCATGTCTCTCATCTTTCCCTTGGCAATGCCCCATAGATTCTCTATGGGGTTCAGGTCCGGTGAGTTTGCTGGCCAATCAAGCACAGTAATCCCACGGTCATTGAACCAGGTTTTGGTGCTTTTGGCAGTGTGGGCAGGTGCCAAGTCCTGCTGGAAAATGAAGTCAGCATACCCATAAAGCTCGTCTGCGGAAGGAAGCATGAAGTGCTCCAAAATCTCCTGGTAGACGGCTGCGTTGACCCTGGACTTAATGAAGTACAGTGGACCAACACCAGCAGATGACATGGCTCCCCAAATCAACACAGACTGTGGAAACTTCACACTGGACTTCAAGCATCTTGCAGTGTGTGCCTCTCCATTCTTCCTCCATACTCGGGGTCCTTGTGCCTCTCCATTCTTCCTCCATACTCGGGGTCCATGGGCCTCTCCATTCTTCCTCCATACTCGGGGTCCTTGGGCCTCTCCATTCTTCCTCCATACTCGGGGTCCTTGTGCCTCTCCATTCTTCCTCCATACTCTGGGTCCTTGGGCCTCTCCATTCTTCCTCCATACTCGGGGTCCTTGGGCCTCTCCATTCTTCCTCCATACTCTGGGTCCTTGGTTTCCAAATGAGATGCAAAAGTTGCTCTCATCAGAAAAGAGGACTTTGGACCACTGAGCAATAGACCAGGTCTGTTTTTCTTTAGCCCAGGTAAGACGCTTCTGATGTTGTTTGTTGTTCAGGAGCGGCTTGACAAGACGACATTTGAAGCCCATGTCCAGGATCCGTCTGTGTGTGGTGGCTCTTGATGCACTGACTCTGGCCTCAGTCCACTCCTTGTGAAAGTCCCCAACACTTTTGAATGGCCTTTTCCTGACAATCCTCTCCAGGCTGCGGTCATCCCTGCTGCTTCTGCACCTTTTTCTTCCACACTTATCCCTTCCACATAACTTTCTATTAATGTGCTTTGATACAGCACTTTGGGAACATCCAACTTCTTTTACAATTACCTTTTGAGGCTTTCCCTCCTTATGGAGGGTGTCAATGATGGTGTCAGGTCAGCAGTCTTTCCCATGATTGTGATTCCTACTGAACCAGACTGAGAGACCATTTAAAGGCTGAGGAACCCTTTGCAGGTGTTATGGCTTAATTAGCTGATTAGAGTGGGACACTTTGAGCCGAGAATATTGCACCTTTTCACAATCTTCTCATTTTCTGAGATTGTGGATTTGGGGTTTTCATGAGCTGTAAGCCATAATCATCACAATGATGACAGATCACGGCTTGAACTATCTTGCTTTGCATGTAATGAGTCTATCTCATATATTAGTTTCACCTTTTAAGTTGCATTACTGAAATAAATGAACTTTTGCACCATATTCTAATTTTTCGAGTTTGACCTGTAAATGGTGGTTTTATATATCCTCTTCCTATCTTACAGCACATTTCAGCCATGTTTTACAATTAATTTGTTTATGCAAACGCAATACCAACATCCCCACGGAATGATTGTGGTTAAAGTGAATCTTTAAGTAAGTTTACAAGTCGACATGAATACATACCTGACATATCACAAGTTACAGCAACAGTATAATTTTTTTTCCTTTACTCATGAAAAAGTCTTCCTTGAGCTCTAGTCCAGTTACTTTCCAAGGCTGAGAAGATGTGATCAGTCTGCTGCAGGTTGGAGAATGCATTTCCTCAGTCTCCTCTCCCCTCTGAGATCAAACCAGGGGCGGACTGACAACTCATGGGGCCCCCTGGGCAATAGGGGATCATGGGGCCTCTGTGTCCTTGCCCAAACTCAAAAAAGCCTATGAAAAGGGTACCAGGGGCATCTCATGGGGCCCCCTACCGACCCCGGGCCCTCGGGCAGTGCCCGAGGGCGAAATGATCAGTCCGCCCCGGATCAAACTGTACATTGTAACTTTGCAGCAATTCACAAGTTGAGAGGCTGCAGCAGGGGCTGATCTGTGTCAGGCATTTGTGTATACAGTACAAACAAAGAAAAGAAAATAGGCTTATACACCCAATTGGATACATTCATGAATTTATTGAAAAAAGACAGTGAATAAAAGCATCACAAGTCCATGACCCAAAACCCTCCCACCCCAAAAACCCTCCAGATCCGCCCAATAGAATAAACCACCCCCTACCTATACCCCAAACCCCTCCCAAAAAATATAAATGAACAAAGGTCTGCTTCAATGCTGGCTTTAGCAGATGCAAAAGAAAAATATTAAAGCGGGACTAAAGGTATAAATATTTACCCATGCTCCAACAGTCCGATGCCCATGAGGTCTCCCGCCAGCACCTTCTCATCACCTTCTTCTGAACGCTGCTCTTCAGCCGTCTTGATTGGCTGGTGTGGGATGATGTCACTCTTGCACATGCACTGGAGTCATTCATCCCGGCACACTGGCATCGTGCCATGAATAAAGATGGAGCTGCGCATGCATCCTCTGCCCAGGAGTGTGAGCAGGAATGTCTCTTCTGCAATAAACAGCCTGCCTGTTCCCAATTATTTTTTTATTCTTTGCTATTAGTTCCACTTCAAGCTGTGACTTTGCACTTACACAGACTCTCTCCATGCCCCCATGTGAAGGTGCTGAGTAATTGACGGCCCAATCAACACGAATGGGATGAAGGATAGTCACTCACACCCACATGGAAGAAAAATATATTTTAAATATAGTTTAAAAATATTCTTCTCAAATATATTCACATATGTTTGAAATACTACAATTTTGGCCGTATTCAATATATCTATATATATATACTGTATGTTAAAAAATTTTTTATATATTACAAAATATCTGAAAAATATTTTTTAAACTACATTTTCAAACATACTGTATGTCTTTAAAAATACATTTAATCTACATTTTTGGAATGCATTTACAAATATATGTAAAAATATATGTTAAAATGACTTTTTTACATGTTTAAACAAATCTGAAGAATATATTTAAAAAATATGTATTTTAAAAATATTTTTCAGATATTTTGTAATATATAAAAAAACACATATTAATATACAGTGCATATATATATATATACAGTATACACACACATTTTTTAATATATTGAATACGGCCAAAATTGTAGTATTTTAAATATATGTCAATATATTTGGGAATAATATTTTTAAAATATATGTTTCTTCCATGTGGGCATGTTCCTTTATATCTGGAGGTATGGGGCCCCTTGCTTACCTAGGGCACCAAAACAACAGAGGAGAAAGGAAAGACAGGTACAAAGGGAGGGGCTGGTCAACATTAAGCAATTGTCTACCAAGATACATATGTAAACGGCATAGTAGCCAAGTGGGAAAATCAAATCCAGCTTTAAGAGCTGGCAAAGGGATTTCCAGTAATAGTGAGTGGCTTTCCAATAAGATCTTGCTCAACCACTTTATGGGGCTTTCAAAATGCACCATCTGTGCACCAATAGCTGCTTTGGAGGGCAGGGCAGGTATTAGACCCCCAATGTCTCTATAAAGAGTACCTGTCACCTGTCCATGTTATCGGATAGGGGGCTTGTTAGCCGTACATAAATATACTGTACATACAGTGCTCAGCATAAATGTGTACAACCCGTTTGAAAAATAAGATTTTAATCAATATCTCAATGAACACAAGAACAATTTACAAAATTCGGCCAAAACTGAGTTTTATAGAATATTTGTTTGGCTCATTACATGGAAGTAAAGTTAATATTATAACTTGCATTACAAAATCTTCAGTTTTATTCAAATTAGTTGATGCAAAAATTAATCCACCCCACAACAAAAACTCCTACATCTAGTATTTTGTATGACCTCCATGATTTGTAAGGACAGCACCAAGTCTTCTAGGCTTGGAATGAACAAGTTGGCGACATATTGCAACATCGATCTATTTCCAATATTCAAGAACGACCTCTTTTAGAGCCTGGATGCTGGATGGAGAGCGATGCTCAACTTGTCTCTTCAGAATTCCCCATAGGTGACCAATTGGGTTCATATCAGGAGACATACTTGGCCACAGAATCACTTTCACCCTGTTCTTCAGAAATGCAACAGTGGCCTTAGATGTGTTATTTGGATCATTGTCATGTTGGAAAAGGGAACGATGGCCAAGGGCACGGAGTGAAGGTAGCATCTTCGCTTTTATTATAGAGCAGTATATCTTTGAATGCATGATACCATCAATGAACTGCAGCACTCATGCAGCCCCACAGAAGGACACCGCCAGCACCATGTTTCACTCTAGGCACCATGCATTTTTCTTTGTACTCCTCACCTTTGCAACACCATACAGTTTTAAAACCATCAGTTCCGAAAACATTTATCTTGGTCTCATCGCTCCAGTGTACAGAGTCCCAATAGTCTTCCTCTTTTTTAGCATTGGCCCTGGCAAATTCTAGGCAGGCTTTATTGTGCATGGGCATTAAGAGAGGCTTCCTATGTGGACGACACCCATGCATGCCATTCCTCTGCAGTGTATGCCATATTTTGTCACAGGAAACAATCACCCCAGTTTGGCTTTCTACTTCTGTAGCTAACTGCAGTGAACTTGCATGGCGATTTTCTTCAACCCTTCTCATCAGAAGACACTCCTGTCGAGGTGTTAACTTCTGTGGACGGCCGGGACGTCTCTGTGAGAAGGTTGCAATTCCATCTTTGTTGAATTTTTGTATCACTTTTGCTACAGTATTCTGACTGATAAGTAAAGCTTTGCTGATCTTCTTGTAGCCTTCACCTTTTTTGTGTAAAGAAATTATTTTCTTTCTCAGGCCTTGTAACATTTCTCTTCCATGTGGTGCCATTGCTGAGAGCATGAAATGGGAGGGGTTTTGTTTGTTATAATCAACTGTCTGCTGCACACCTGTTTAATGAATAATTAGACTCACCTGTAGTTGAATTCTTGTTAATTAGGATTTTTTTGTCTAAAATTTAGCTTTGCTCCTAAGACTTTCATTGGGGTGTATTCATTTTTGCAAAATGATCTTGAATGAATTTGTTAAGAAAAATCCTTTTTTTGTGTATGCAAAGTAACAAATCTTGCTTGCAATCAATGACCCGCATTTGTGGGAGTATTTTGTAGTATATTGTCCCATAGAAAATGTTGATTCTGAAAGAAGAGGAAAGGTTTTCTGACAAATCTATTGGGGTGTACTTATTTATGCTGAGCACTGTATATATATATACTGTTCAAAACAATGAAAGGAACAATTTTTAATCAGAGTATAGCATCAAGTCAATGAAACTCCCGGGATATTGATCTGGTCAGGTAAGTAGCAGAGGAGGTTGGTAATCAGTTTCAGCTGCTTTGGTGTTAATGAAATTAACAACAGGTGCACTAGATGGGCAATAATGAGACGTCCCCCAAAACAGGAATGGTTTTACAGGTGGAGGCCACTGACATTTTTTTCCCTACTCATTTTATGTGACTGGTTTTTACTAGTTTTGCATTTGGCTAGGGTCAGTGTCATTACTGGTAGCATGAGGCCATACCTGGACCCTACAGAGGTTGCACAGGCAGTCCAACTCCTCCTGGATGGCACATCAATATGTGCCATTGCCGAAAGGTCTCAAGAGCATGGAGGAGATTCCAGGCAGTTACTCTAGGAGAGCTGGAAAATGCCATAGAAGGTTCTTAACCCATCAGCAGGACCGGTATCTGCCCCTTTGTGCAAGGAGGCACAGGATGAGCACTGCCAGAGCCCTACAAAATGACCTCCAGCAGGCCACTGGTGTGAATGTCTCTGACCAAACAATCAGAAACAGACTTCACAAAGGTGGCCTGAGAGCCCGACATCCTCTAGTGGGCCCTGTGCTCATTGCCCGGCACCATAGAGCTTGATTTGCCATTGAACACCAGAATTGGCAGGTCCACCACTGGCGTCCTATGCTTTTCACAGATGAGAGCAGGTTCACCCTGAGCACATGTGACAGACATGAAAGGGTCTGGAGAAGCCGTGGAGATCGTTCTGCTGCCAGTAACATCGTTCAGCATGACCATTTTGGTGGTGGGTCAGTGATGGTCTGGGGAGGCATATCCATGGAGGGACGCACAGACCTCTACAGGCTAGACAATGGCACCCTGACTGCCATTAGGTATTGGTATGAAATCCTTGGACCCATTGTCAGACCCTACACTGATGCAGTGGGTCCTGGGTTCCTCCTGGTGCACGACAATGCCGGGCCTCATGTGGGGAGAGTATGCAGGCAGTTCCTGGAGGATGAAGGAATTGATACTATTGAATGGCCTCCAAGCTTGCCTGACCTAAATCCAATAGAACACCTCTGGGATATCATGTTTCAAGAGCTCAGTGATGCCCTGGTCCAGATCTGGGAGGGAATACCCCAGGACACCATCCGTGGTCTCATTAGGAGCATGCCCTGACATTATCAGGCATGCAGACAAACACTTGGGGGCCATACAAACTGAGGACCATTTTGAGTTGCTGCAATGACTTTTCAGCAAAATGGGCTCTCCTGCTGCATAATTTTTTTCACTTTGATTTTCGGGATGTCTTTGAATTCAGTCCTCTGTAGGGCGATCATTTTCATTTCCTTCAAACGATGGGCCATCCTTATGTTCCTAACACATTACCCCGTCCATATCAGTATAGAGATCCAGCAGGAGATTTTTCCCCATTGAGATCTGATGTGTTTTCAAAGTGTTCCTTTCATTTTTTTGAGCAGTTTATATATATAAATTATAGTTTTTCTAAGTTTTATTAAAAAATTAAATACAAAATTATATAAAATAAATAAAAGTAATTACAAAAAAAATTAAAGCACCCCCGTCACCCCTATACACACCACATGCAAAAAGCACAGCATAAGGCAAGCATGTGTAAGTGAACATCATTTGCTCCACACATGTGAAATATTGTCATGAATGTCAGAGTGAGAACAATAATTCCATGTCCATAATTCACAGTTAACTCTAAACTGGTAACCTGTAAAGGCTTTTAAAGCGTTGCCTATGGAGAATTTAGTAGATTATAGCTTTTTCATGATTCCACGGGCATGCACAATTTTAAGACTTGACATGTTTGGTATCTATTTACTTGATGGAACCCAATCTATTATAAGGTATCAGAAAATGTTAGTGTATTTTTTTCCTGAAAATATGGGGTTGATTTACTAAAGGCAAATAGACTGTGCACTTTGCACAGCGCAGTTAACCCAGAGCTTAGCAAATGACGGGAAGCTCTGCTGACTTCCATCATCCAATCATGTGCAAGCAAAAATGCTTTTGTTTTAAATGTTTCCTGCACATGATTGGGTATTCTTTGCAAAGTGAAACTTTACATCATTTTTACTAATCTCTGGAGCAACTACACTTTGCACAGTGCTCAATCTGTTTGCCTTTAGTAAAGCAACCCCAAAGCATTTGATAAACAGCCTAGCAAATATTGTGTGACTTAAAAAATTGCATCTACCACCATTTTATTCTCCAGGGTAGTCTCTGCTTTCAGAAAATATACTTTTTTGGTGCGCTTTCAGTAATTTCTAGCATTCAATGCAAATTTTAAAATGTGTGCAAAAAAATAAAAATAAAAATAAAAAATTGCTCCTGTAGGCAAGTGGATAAAGCAGTATTAAACCCAAAAACAAGCATTTATTCTAGTGTAGTTTGCCAGTTTTTAGATGTGATGCCAGCATTAGTTTTCTTTTATAAACTTTTTTTTTTCTATTGTCATTAGGTAATCTGGCCAGTAAAGCTGGCCATACACTATACAATTACTGCCCAATTACCTTTAGCTTTACCTTCAACTATGTAGTGCAAGAACCTGCCTAATTGGATACAATTGAAAGTGTTGTTAGGTTTGACCTCATATTATATGGATGTTGGAAAATCCAAACCAAAATCTCAAGAAAATTATATAATGTATGGCCAGCCTTATGCTGGCCATACACTATACAAATTTCTGTCCAATTTCTGCCCAATTTCCTTTATATTTACCTTCAACTATGTAGTGCAAGGGCCTGCATTGGATACAATTGAAAGTGTTGTTAGGTTTGACCTCATATTATATGGGTTTTGGGCAGCACAGTGGCTTAGTGGTTAGCACTTCTGCCTTGCAGTAAATGGATCATGGGTTTGATTCCCAACCATAGCGCCTCCTGCATGGAGTTTGCATTGTCTCCTTGTGTTCGTGTGGGTTTCCTCCAGGTACTCTGGTTTCCTCCCACACTCCAAAGACATGCTGGTAGGTTAATTGGCTCCTGTCTAAATTGTCCTAGTTTCATTCCTGGCCATGTGGGATCTCCTGCATGGTGAGGGTTGGGGAAAGACCTGGCAACCTATCCTGTAAAATAATTGCTAAGAGAATTCATGGAAAAAGTCACTTGCAAGTGATGGTCCATGCAATCACCAAGGGTTGGATATAGATAGATGGATGGATGGATAGATAGATAGATGGATAGATATAAATATAAATAAACAGTGCAAATTTAGATAATTAATCAATATAATAAATCATAAAAAATAGGTGCATAAATTATTCGTGTTTGCCCTTAATCTTAAACAAAAACACCCAAAAGTCCATGTGCTGAAAACATAATTAAATTGTAGAAATAAAAGTGCCAACTTCTTTTCTTCAGAAAATACTTTCACCTTCCACCAGTGCACAAACCAACATCGAATACACTCACCAGAACTTGGTGAGTAAAGGACCTTTAAGGAATTTTTAGGGATCCTAAACCCTCTTTGTTGCCACGCTAGGGAAAATCTTCACCCTCCGAATAGACTCCACCATCCAACCAAAAGAAAAAAACTCACATAGCATAATATTGTCACACAATAGGAACTTTTTCCAAATGGAGATTAAGGCCACTCACATGTTAAACACTTGCTAAAGGCATATTTATTATGTATAAAAGGCTTCAGTTCCAGCAGATATACAAACTTTTCCTTCCAGGACTCTCACATCCACAGTGGAACAAAGACAGGACTCCTCTTAGACCAAACAGTGAACCAAGATGGCCGCTGGAACGCACCGCTCAGCGTGCGTTCCACTCACCGGAAATGACGTCAGGCGCATGGAGTGTGGACCGGAAATGCGTCCACGCGTTTCGCCCCTCCCATAGGGCGTTATCAAGACCTAGCGTGGCATCAAAGAGGGTTTAGGATCCCTAAAAATTCCTTAAAGGTCTTTTACTCACCAAGTTCTGGTGAGTGTATTCGATGTTGGTTTGTGCACTGGTGGAAGGTGAAAGTATTTTCTGAAGAAAAGAAGTTGGCACTTTTATTTCTACAATTTAATTATGTTTTCAGCACATGGACTTTTGGGTGTTTTTGTTTAAGATTAAGGGCAAACACGAATAATTTATGCACCTATTTTATATGATTTATTATATTGATTAATTATCTAAATTTGCGCTGTTTATTTATATTTATATTGTTTGTGTTTTCACGATTGGCACAGCAGCATTTTTAGAGTGTTATTTGGAAAGTTTTGGCGCAGGAATAAGTTTTCTTGTATAAAGATGGATAGATAGATGGATAGATGGATGGATAGATAGATAGATAGATAGATAGAGATAGATAGATAGATAGATAGATAGATAGATAGATAGATAGATAGATAGATATGGGTAAATCTAAACCAAAAATCTCAAGAAAATTTTATAGTGTATGGCCAGTCTGTTTTTCAACATCCCAAGCTGTTCTGCAGATGTAGCAGTTTACATGGATGAGGAAAACCATTTACCACTGACAGTGGTACTTACAATGATCAATGATCAGCTTTTATTTATTCATGTAAAACGTTTATCCCAAAAGGAAAAATCTGTTTTCTGTAACTAGTTATAAAGAATTTGCTGAAGTTTGGCTTCAATGTGTTAGTGTATCTAAATTTGCCAGTAGATCTAACACTCCCCCCCCCCCCACTAGAATTGCAATGATGCTTTCTGCTGTGCCTTCTGTGCTCCTTCATCCAGAGTGGGGACGCACTAATACAGAAGGTGTGTTACTGACCAGATCACCTGGTAAAAACAGAGGGAAAAAAGCAAAACTAAGGCAGCCGCCACATCTGATTGGTAAGCTGCAATATATTACAATTTTGGTTTTGGGTTTATTATCGCTTTAAAGAGAACCTGTTGCTATAATTTGCATAAATAAACCGCATTTGAACTCCAGAACTCTTTCATTTCAGAGATCTTTCTTTATGTAACAGAAAAAAATACAAAAAGAGCAAAAAAAAAACTATTATCAGAAAATTTGCTTCACCTACAAAAACAGAAACAATTATAAGCTGAATGCATCAGAATTTATCTCTTTGTGTCCCGGAGAACACAGCGGCGGGGGTGCGGGGTGCTCTGAGGACGAGGGGACGGCTTATAATACGGCAATTCAACCAATTATTTCAAATAAAGCTTTCATAATTCACGACAGGATGAAACGTCTGCCGGAAAACGGCTAATCACATGGGTTCTATTGTGCGGTGTGTGTTTTAGAGGCGAACGAAGCGCTAATGCCTTTTGTTACTTTTTATCTAACGCCTTAAACACGGTAATTCGGCAGATAAGGCCGCGATTGGAGCAGATGCCGTTCTTCTTATTTTACATATCTGCAACGGTTTAATCTGGCTGAGAAATAAAATCTCGTCTCCAAGCTGTGCTGCCAGAAAGCAAATCACTGCAACCGATGCTTCTGATATTGTAAACCCATCATGGTTTACAGGCTGCTATTCCTTTTTTATTCAGTTTTTTGTTGAAATTGATTACTCCCAATTCCCTGCAAAACTTGCATCTCTCCAATACAACCCTTTGAAGTTACAGCGGTTATCTTGAGCTCACCTTCATTTTCTGCCGGAACGCTTCCAATTATCATCAATCTTCTCTCCTCCTGATCTGTACTGTTATTATCCAAATCTCACAACTGTAGCTTCCCTTGCCATCAGTCATTTTGTTCCCGATTTACTGTATGAAAGAAAACATCCTGGACCTCCATTTATATGTGCATGCTCCCTGAGTGCTGCAGACTGTAGCTGTGCAATCTGCTGACCAGTTATTTGATATTTGATTGCAAATCAAGCAACTGATCAGCAGATTGCGCAGCTATAGTCATGGATGACCAGGGAGGACCATGACTGTATAAAGGGATGTTGGGGATATGTTCTTTCATTCTTCATATCTCAGGAAATGGGTCTACCATCAGATATATTTTTGTGCGTACAAGTTAACCTACCTGGAGGTATTCCCGAGTGTAGCTCGGAGTAAAGTTTCAGCACCACAAGCGGTAACCCCGAGCTACACTCAGGAATACCCTGCAGCGCTGCTCTGGGGTCTCAGCTTCACTTACATTGTCCTGTGCTCCCATGATGTCCCCCCTGCAGTGTCCCCGGCAATGTCCTCCGGCCGATGCTGGCATTTGTCTTCCAGGTTCCGTTCCCTGCGACATCGGGACGTACGGGGGACGGAACTGGTGGGAAATTTAAAAATGTGAAAAAGTGACATTCACTAAATACACTAAAATCTGATAGTATTCCACTCCTGTATCAAACCATTTCACATATATTTTGTCCCGAGTGCTTTGTCCGGCGCCCTGCCTGCATTATTACTGTTCTTTCTGCCTGGAAACTGAGAAACGTCCATGGCGTCCAAAAAGCGTCCCTTTAGGTCAAAAGCGGGTTTAGACCGGCTAGAGAACAGTGATAGTAAATCAGAACCACTTGCAGAATTGAGTGATAATGATTCGTGGGGGAAATTCCTCATCAGACACTGAAAACGATTCTGCAACTTTGCTCAGCGATGTGCGAACTTGGCGCTATATTTCACATTTCAGTGTTTTTGGTTTGATTATATTATTGAATTAAAGGTATTATTATATTATTATTTTTTATGATTATTTATTAAATTATAATTTATGATTTTGTGTTTCAAATTTTATCATATCCGGGATGTTTACTAGACTCTTGTTCGGACAGATTTCAGTGAGTTATTCCTAAAAATTACAGGCCTACAATAAAAAAAATACATATTTCCATGCAAAAAAATGTACCGCTTTGAGCACAGAAATATGGACATAATCAGACCGCTAGGGAGGTTACATAATGTGTCAGTGTAGCACTTCCAGGTATGTATAACTTGCTGTCTTTGACTATGTTCACATTTGTGTATTGCTGAAACAGAAGCAACTTTGTGCATTTTCCCGCAATGCACAGAAACGGGATACCCTTATACTGAAATGCCGCAATGCCATTCATACCTAAAGCTACCCCCATGCATCGGGGAACGCACACGTTTCAGTGTGGCACGGTTTCTCCAAAAAGTCAGGGACTTTTTTGATCATTTCACACTCATAAGACAGCCCTTTGAAATGAATGGGCTGCCCTACATGCAGCACTTGGAAACGCATGAAAACGCGCGGAACTGCACGCATTCTCTTGTGGTGTAAACAGTCTGCTTTTCTCACAAAATGGCCAGTGCCATTTTTATTCAGGCATCAATCAGAGTCACTGTCTACTTCCTGGACTGAGATGCTCAGAGAGGGCATTATCGTAAATCTTGGTGTCTGTGCATTTTTGGAATCATCCAAGGTCAATATTTGCTTCTTGGAATGAGATGCTCAGAGATGACACAATCATGTATATCCAAGTGCCTGTGCAGTTCTTGACTTTGTTCAGAAACGTTTGACACAGATCAGGCCCTGCTGCAGACTCTCATCTTGTGAATTGCTACAAAGCTACGATGTACAGTCTGATCACTGGGGGAGGGGAGACTAAGGAAATGCTTCCTCCTGTCTGCAGCAGACTGATGAATTCATATCAGCCTAGGCATAGTCACTGACTGGAGCTCAAGGGTGGCTTTTAAATGAAAAAAGGTTGAGCTCGTCTGGAAAATGATCCCGTTGTTATGCACTGCTCATAAAATGAAAGGAACACTTTGAAAACACATCAGATCTCAATGAGCAAAAATATACTAGATCTCTATACTGATTTGGACGGGGTAATGTGTTAGGAACGTACGGATGCCCCATAGTTTGATGGAAATGAAAATGATCGACCTACAGAGGACTGAATTCAAAGACACCCCGAAAATCAAAGTGAAAAAATAATGCAGCAGGCGAGTCCATTTTGCTGAAATGTTATTTCAGCAACTCAGAATGGTCCTCAGTAGTTTGTATGGCCCCCACGTGCTTGTATGCATGCCTGACAATGTTGGGGGAGGCTCCTAATGAGACCACGGATGGTGTCCTGGGGGATTTCCTCCCAGATCTGGACCAGGGCATCACTGAGCTCCTGGACAGTCTGAGGTGCAACCTGGTGGTGTCGGATGGACCAAAACATGACATCCCAGAGGTGTTCTATTGGATTTAGGTCAGGTGAGCGTGGGGGCCATTCAATGGTATCAATTCCTTCATCCTCCAGGAACTGCCTGCATACTCTCGCCACATGAGGCCGGGCATTGTCTGCACCAGGAGGAACCCAGGAACCACTGCACCAGCGTAGGGTCTGACAATGGGTCCAAGGATTTCATCCCAATACCTAATGGCAGTCAGGGTGCCATTGTCTAGCCTGTAGAGGTCTGTGCATCCCTCCATGGATATGCCTCCCCCGACCATCACTGACCCCCCACCAAAACGGTCATGCTGAACGATGTTACTGGCAGCAGAGCATTCTCCACGGCTTCTCCAGACCCTTTCACGTCTGTCACATGTGCTCAGGGTGAACCTTCTCTCATCTGTGAAAAGCACAGGGTGCCAGTGGTGGACCTGCCAATTCTGGTGTTCAATGGCAAATCAAGCTCTATGGTGCCAGGCAATGAGCACAGGGCCCACTAGAGGATGTTGGGCCCTCAGGCCACCCTCATGAAGTCTGTTTCTGATTGTTTGGTTAGAGACATTCACACTAGTGGCCTGCTGGAGGTAATTTTGTAGGGCTCTGGCAGTGCTCATCCTGCTCCTCCTTGCATAAAGGAGAAGATATTGGTACTACTGATGGGTTAAAGACCTTCTACGGCCCTGTCCAGCTCTCCTAGAGTAACTGCCTGTCTCCTGGAATCTCCTCCATGCTCTTGAGACTGTGCTGGGAGACACAGCAAACCTTCTGGCAATGCCACGTATTGATGTTCCATCCTGGAGGAGTTGGACTGCCTGTGCAACCTCTGTAGGGTCCAGGTATCGCCTCATGCTACCAGTAGTGACACTGACCCTAGCCAAATGCAAAACTAGTGAAAAACAGTCAGAAAAGATGAGTAGGGAAAAAAATGTCAGTGTCCTCCGCATGTAAAACCATTCCTGTTTTGGGGGTCGTCTCATTGTTGCTCATCTAGTGCACCTGTTGTTAATTTAATTAACACCAAAGCAGCTGAAACTGATGAACAACCCCCTCTGCTACTTCACTGACCAGATCAATATCCCAGTAGTTTCATTGACTTGATTCTAGACTCTGAATAAAAAGTGTTCCTTTCATTTTTTTGAGCAGTGTATAATGTGACAGGAATGTCAGGAATTTATGTAGTGTTACAGAAAGTTCCACTGTTAGCGAACAACATTCACTCTTTTCTTTATAGTACTGCTTGGACCTGAAGAAGGGGACATACCCCGAAAGCTTGTCCTCAAAATTGTATGTTAGTGCAAATAAAAAAAGTATCACGTCAGTACTCAGTTGTTTCTGTCGCAAGTGCACTAATACGGCTACAATCACCTCAAACACTCTTTTCTTTAAAAAGAAAAATTCATTCCATTTCAGCAGGGTATCTTTATACATTTTTTTAATACAAAACATGAATAATGACTCTGTATAATTTTATGACTGCGATCTCAGCACTTCAATGTAAAGCCACCTCTGCGACAATGAACATACAACGATTGCCATAGAGACCACAATATTTAAGAGCGCTGTTTGTTTTAAGGAGGAAAATATTAAAATATCACTTGTCACTTTGTCAGTGCGCTGTGTGTCCGTGATCTGTGAGTCACGGTGGGAATACGAGCGCTCAACAGCCACGGGAACTGTAATTACCATGACAAAGAAAGTGCGCTAATGGTTACCATATACCGCCAGGATCAAAGGAGCAGATCTGCGCAAGACAAAAGGTTATAAGTGCCGCAGACCGGCGGGAGGAAATTGCTGCGCGAAGGCAGCTCGCCGCATGCAATATCTGTGCCCGGGGTACGTCAGATCTGAGAGCTAAATTATAGATAAATGGCGTATCCGCCCGGAGTCACCTGAATAAAATGTGTAGAGAACTCCGGCGTAAAACAAACAACTGTAATCCGGGATAAAGAGGGACGCCGGCAATAATCAGGCTGAATGTACCGTTGGGGCTTGTACATGCTGGCAGCTCCGCTCTGCATTGGGTCTCTCCAGGTGAACAAGAATACGCATAAATTAACCCGAGCTGCAGGAAGGTGCGCTGTCTTCGCCTTTAATCCTCAATGCAGACTGCTCAGACAGCACACCATGGCAGAACCATGTTGTATCTGAAGAATCTTCAATAAAGATTCTTGTGGACAATACCAGAGTTGTGTGACCCTACTTTCCAGACTTGCATTATCTGCTACAGGCATGTGAGTGGGTTCCATGCCGGTCTGCACCCAAGGTCATAAGGTGTTACTAAAAACAGTAATAATCAAATGCAGAGGCAATTATTTAATATAATAAAGAGATGCCCGTAGCGAAAAGGAAGAAAAAGAAAAATAGCGCAGAGCAGACATGACTAGGTTAAGAGGGGGATAGGAAGGATAAGAAAGGATTAAAGAAAAAAGGTGGGAGTTACCTGATTGGTGATGGGGAGTGCAGGGTGGGGTCTTCGACACCTTTGGGTGTGGATGGGGAGGGTCATCCAGATCAGTGCAGGAGGAGACAGTGGTGGAGCGAGCTTCCCTCCCACCCTCCCTTGGGGTTTGTGTGGGTGTTTTTCTTGCTCCGTGGGGCGGTTGTTGGTCTTTGGAGGGGGCACTTACTTTGAAGCTAAAGCTAATGGTTGGGACCCATCGGTGGTATGGTGTGCCCGGGTGTATTCCGGTTAACCGAGGTTTAATTGGAAGGTGGAGATTCTGCATTGTGGATAGTATGTTTTTGTCTCCAAGCCAGTGCGTTGCAGCTGGAGGTCTAGTTATAATATAGGTTCCACAGGGGGATATCATTTTTTGTTTGGTGCCTTCGAAGACCAACAACTTCTCCTGTATGTTTCTGTTTTACGGAATGTGTTGTGTATTGAAGTTGAATAGTTAATAAAAGGCCGTGTTGGCCATTTTATTCCAATCGGTGTTATATTTTTCCTTTAATGGTATGTTAAGGGGGTATGTGAGAGAGAGAGACGGTGGTGTAGGGGGTCTTAGCTAGCATATCTCTTATGCACCACTTAAGAGTAGATACATTATATAGTATCACAGATAGAACCAGCAACCATAATGCTCACGCGGCCCGTGATGAAATGGTGTTTGACAACCCTAAGCATATGTGTAGAAACAAACATTTTTTTCTGATGGATAGAGTGAGGAAGGGTTAGATCTTCTTACAAGTTGTTATTGCTTTCTGAGTTCCTATAATGGAGATTCACCCTTCTATTTGGTCATCATTGTCAACGAAACAGGAAGTGATGGGAAATCCAAAATGTTGCCTAATCGGTGAGGTATTTAAGAAGAGTAACAATAGTTTACTCTGTGGGGTTTGCTCTTTGAGACCGCATCAGGACAGAAGTGCAGCGGACACAAGTGTACATTGATTAAGTCAACATATCAAGCATATCCTGATACAGAACCACCCACATCTGACTCTCTGCCCATAATATGATTTTTGAAGGGTGTATTTCAGGGCCAGTCTTGGGGACATTGAAAGCATTAGGGCCCCTCTGTGTCGCAGTCTGGGATCAGGCTTGGAGGACAGTGGCTCTCACTGGCATTAGGTCACATCACTTTTTCTTGCACTTTGCCTTCTGGCAGGCCATCTGGCTAGTCAGGGTAATTTTTATACCGGTCAAATGGCCCACTGTCATTGTCAGGGGTCAGGCTCAGAGACCAGTAGCTATATCAGTAGAGAGGCTCCAACCGATTAGTAGGATAGGTATACAAGCAGGTCACCCTGACAGATGACACAGGCTCACCCGAGGTACGAGGTTTAAGCACTAACCAGACTTCACCAGAACTCCTGGTGGTGGAGATGGGTTTTGTTGTGTGTTAGTACCAGGTGGCGGTCCTCAGGATCATCCCACCACGAGATGAGCATACCGGGGTCCACTAGCAGATACAGCAGGTAGGGATCAAGCAGAAATGTAGTCAGTAAACAAGCCAAAGGACAATTACAAGTGCTTGCAGGTTGGGATCAAGCAGAGGCGTAGTCGAGGAACAAGCCAAAAGTCGGTAACGAGTGGTAGCAAAGATATGGACAACAGCAGGAGTGACTATTGCTGGAGAGCAAGAGTGCAATCCAAACGAACGTGTTCCTGCGTTAAAAATGGCTGTATGTATAAGTGGGTGCTGCAGCAACCGTTGGCTGGAACCGAAACAGAATCAGCAAGGGAGAATATCACCAGCACACCAAGGATCACCAAATTTGATCTTCGGTGTGCTGGTGACATTCTTCCATATTGGCTGGAGAGAGCACAATATTCTGATAAAAATGAAATGCAGATACATGGCTTAAATCGGAAAGTTCATGGGAGGAGCAAAGCATTCAAGGTTCACAAGAAACAAGGGAAGGCAAGATTGTCCTAAGAGATCATACAGGGAGCTATATAGCATCTCAGGTGGTTCAGCAAGAAGAGTTACTGTCAGACACGGAAGAGCTCCTGGGTTCAGATACAGGCCATGACACCTGCTGTGATTTACCCATAGCACCTTTTCTTTTGTCAATGAACAAGCCAAAAGGCCAGTAATGAGTAGAAGGTGGATGGGATCACATGGAAGTGTCGATGAACAAGCCAAAATGTCAGTAATGAGTAGAAGTTGGATGGGATCACATGGAAGTGTCGATGAACAAGCCAAAAGGCCAGTAATGAGTAGAAGTTGGATGGGATTACATGGGAGTGTCGATGAGCAAGTCAAAAGGTCAGTAATGAGTAGAAGTTGGATGGGATCACATGGAAGTGTCGATGAACAAGCCAGACGTCAGTAATGAGTAGAAGTTGGATGGGATTACATGGAAGTGTCAATGAACAAGCCAGCACGTCAGTAATGAGTAGAAGTTGGATGGGATCTCATGGAAGTGTCAATGAACAAGCCAGCACGTCAGTAATGAGTAGAAGTTGGATGGGATCACATGAAAGTGTCGATGAACAAGCCAAAACCTCAGTAATGAGTAGAAGTTGGATGGGATCACATGGAAGTGTCGATGAACAAGCCAAAAGGCCAGTAATGAGTAGAAGTTGGATGGGATCACATGGAAGTGTCGATGAGCAAGCCAAAAGGTCAGTAATGAGTAGAAGTTGGATGGGATCACATGGAAGTGTCGATGAGCAAGCCAAAATGTCAGTAATGAGTAGAAGTTGGATGGGATCACATGGAAGTGTCGATGAACAAGCCAAAACCTCAGTAATGAGTAGAAGTTGGATGGGATCACATGGAAGTGTCGATGAACAAGCCAAAAGGCCAGTAATGAGTAGAAGTTGGATGGGATCACATGGAAGTGTCGATGAGCAAGCCAAAAGGTCAGTAATGAGTAGAAGTTGGATGGGATCACATGGAAGTGTCGATGAGCAAGCCAAAATGTCAGTAATGAGTAGAAGTTGGATGGGATCACATGGAAGTGTCGATGAACAAGCCAACACATCAGTAATGAGTAGAAGTTGGATGGGATCTCATGGAAGTGTCAATGAACAAGCCAGCACGTCAGTAATGAGTAGAAGTTGGATGGGATCACATGGAAGTGTCGATGAACAAGCCAAAAGGCCAGTAATGAGTAGAAGTTGGATGGGATTACATGGGAGTGTCGATGAGCAAGTCAAAAGGTCAGTAATGAGTAGAAGTTGGATGGGATCACATGGAAGTGTCGATGAACAAGCCAGACGTCAGTAATGAGTAGAAGTTGGATGGGATTACATGGAAGTGTCAATGAACAAGCCAGCACGTCAGTAATGAGTAGAAGTTGGATGGGATCTCATGGAAGTGTCAATGAACAAGCCAGCACGTCAGTAATGAGTAGAAGTTGGATGGGATCACATGGAAGTGTCGATGAACAAGCCAAAACCTCAGTAATGAGTAGAAGTTGGATGGGATCACATGGAAGTGTCGATGAACAAGCCAAAAGGCCAGTAATGAGTAGAAGTTGGATGGGATCACATGGAAGTGTCGATGAGCAAGCCAAAAGGTCAGTAATGAGTAGAAGTTGGATGGGATCACATGGAAGTGTCGATGAGCAAGCCAAAATGTCAGTAATGAGTAGAAGTTGGATGGGATCACATGGAAGTGTCGATGAACAAGCCAACACATCAGTAATGAGTAGAAGTTGGATGGGATCTCATGGAAGTGTCAATGAACAAGCCAGCACGTCAGAAATGAGTAGAAGTTGGATGGGATCACATGGAAGTGTCGATGAACAAGCCAAAAGGCCAGTAATGAGTAGAAGTTGGATGGGATTACATGGGAGTGTCGATGAGCAAGTCAAAAGGTCAGTAATGAGTAGAAGTTGGATGGGATCACATGGAAGTGTCGATGAACAAGCCAGACGTCAGTAATGAGTAGAAGTTGGATGGGATTACATGGAAGTGTCAATGAACAAGCCAGCACGTCAGTAATGAGTAGAAGTTGGATGGGATCTCATGGAAGTGTCAATGAACAAGCCAGCACGTCAGTAATGAGTAGAAGTTGGATGGGATCACATGGAAGTGTCGATGAACAAGCCAAAACCTCAGTAATGAGTAGAAGTTGGATGGGATCACATGGGAGTGTCGATGAACAAGCCAAAAGGCCAGTAATGAGTAGAAGTTGGATGGGATCACATGGAAGTGTCGATGAGCAAGCCAAAAGGTCAGTAATGAGTAGAAGTTGGATGGGATCACATGGAAGTGTCGATGAGCAAGCCAAAATGTCAGTAATGAGTAGAAGTTGGATGGGATCACATGGAAGTGTCGATGAACAAGCCAACACATCAGTAATGAGTAGAAGTTGGATGGGATCTCATGGAAGTGTCAATGAACAAGCCAGCACGTCAGTAATGAGTAGAAGTTGGATGGGATCACATGGAAGTGTCGATGAACAAGCCAAAACCTCAGTAATGAGTAGAAGTTGGATGGGATCACATGGAAGTGTCGATGAACAAGCCAAAAGGCCAGTAATGAGTAGAAGTTGGATGGGATCACATGGAAGTGTCGATGAGCAAGCCAAAAGGTCAGTAATGAGTAGAAGTTGGATGGGATCACATGGAAGTGTCGATGAGCAAGCCAAAATGTCAGTAATGAGTAGAAGTTGGATGGGATCACATGGAAGTGTCGATGAACAAGCCAACACATCAGTAATGAGTAGAAGTTGGATGGGATCACATGGACGTGTCGATGAACAAGCCAAAAGATCAATAATGAGTAGAAGTTGGATGGGATCACATGGACGTGTCGATGAACAAGCCAAAAGGCCAGTAATGAGTAGAAGTTGGATGGGATCACATGGAAGTGTCGATGAACAAGCCAAAAGATCAGTAATGAGTAGAAGTTGGATGAGATCATATGGAAGTGTCGATGAACAAGCCAAAAGGCCAGTAATGAGTAGAAGTTGGATGGGATCACATGGAAGTGTCGATGAGCAAGCCAAAACGTCAGTAATGAGTAGAAGTTGGATGGGATCACATGGACGTGTCGATGAAGAAGCCAAAAGGCCAGTAATGAGTAGAAGTTGGATGGGATGACATGGACGTGTCGATGAACAAGCCAAGGGTCTGTAACGAGTGGTAATCAAGATACAGAAAGCAGCAGGAATAAAAGGCGTGAGATACTGGCTGGAGAGAGCACAATAATCTGGCAAACAGGAAGTGCAGGGACATGGCTAAAATAGGAAGTTCATGGGAGGAGCAAAGAGGTCAAGGTTTATTAGAAACAATGCAAGGTTGTCCAAGAAATCAAATAGGGTGCAGTCCAACATCTCAGGTGGCACAGCAATAAGAGCTACATACAGACAACGCAGAGGTCCCACGTTCAGTTCCAGATCCTGACACTCTGACACCAATGGGTATGGGGCATGATGTGTAGTATTGTAGGGGCACATTTTAACCCTTGCCAGTATTGACAGCCCCAGTGCCAGCTCAGTTGTCCATGTTCTTCCAAGTGAAGGAGGGGGTGCTACTTTCTGGATCAGGAATAAAAGGCGTGAGATATTGGCTGGAGAGAGCACAATAATCTGTCAAACAGGAAGTGCAGGGACATGGCTAACATAGGAAGTTCATGAGAAGAGCAAAGAGTTCAAGGTTTACTAGAAACAATGTAAGGTTGTCCAAGGAATCAAATAGGGTGCAGTCCAGCATATCAGGTGGCACAGCAAGAACAACTACAGCCAGACACGGCAGAGGTCCCATGTTCAGTTCCATATCCTGACACTCTGACACCAATGGGTATGGGGCAGGGGCAGACTGACAACCCATGGGGCCCCCAGGCAATAGGGGGTCATGGGGCCCCTGTGTCCTTGCCCAAACTCAAAAAAAGCCTATGAAAAAGGTACCAGGGGCATCTCATGGGGCCCCCTACTGACCCCGGGCCCTCGGGCAGTGCCCGAATTTCCAAATGGTCAGTCCGCCCTTAGTATGGGGCATGATGTGTAGTATTGTAGGGGCACATTTTACCCCTTGCCAGTATTGACATCCCTAGTGCCAGCTCAGTTGTCCATGTTCTTCCAAGTAAAGAAAGGGGTTCTACTTTCTGGAGCTTCTCCAGAAGCGATACTGTAATATAGATTTCTGGCACCAATCATCCAGACATGCAGGGAAATAAACGTTTAGCTAAGTGCTTGTGTGTACTGAGTAGGTATCATCTGCCGCTTGAGTAGACTAAGCTTAAATCAATAGACAATAACCCTGCCTATATGTTCTGCAGGAGGAAACTTGCACAAATGGGAAAATCCTGGTGGGAATTGAAATCAGGACTCCAGTGCTGCAAGACCACATAGCTAACCACTGAGTTACCATAATGCATAGTAAAGGATCCCACTAATTACAGGCTCCTTAGACTGTAATGTACCTAAATTGTATTCCTCTCCTAACTATCCAATATGTAGTTCTTATCTCTCTTCTGTAGCACTAAATCCATCATGGCCCCCAACCCCCCTCGGCAGGAATACTATCACTGCACTATAAGTGGAACGCACAGAAAAAGGCGCATTAAATACAGTCGACAGCTCTACTGAAGGGATGAGGTACGTTTGCAGTCTGGTCTATATAATGAAGCTCTACTGAAACCCGATGGCCGCGGCACTATGCAGTTTAATGTTTCTTAATGTAACTGTTGAGAAAAGAGTCTAATTATAGGCTTGTATTACGCCAAGTATTCTCAGCGGGTTATGTAAACGCTTTTAACGGAGGCATTACCAGGATCAGTCATTTTCATTTCCAGTTTAACCCCTCCGGCACCGGCCTAGGTGCAATCTAGCTTTCTGCTGAAACGGTATCTTTATGGGGCCTTGAGGGAGGAGGCCCGGACTAGCATTCTGGTCTTTTAGGGCATTTGTCAGAAGGGTTGAATTTACTAAGAGTAAAAATGGCTTAATCAAGGCAAATTCTACCCCAAGAAACCAGAGTTTTAAAATATATAAAGGGTTCAGGGTTTGTTAGTGTGGTACGTGTGGAAGCCTAATACATTTCCTAAAGTCATAATGCTCATTTTACTTAAAGTCCAATTGGACTTTCAGTTTAGGTCAGCTAAAAATATTCCGGGTGCTTTAACCCCTTCTTGTCCAGCCCCAGCATCCCTTTAACTAGGCTATTAAGCCCAGGGGGTGGGAAGGTCTGCCTGGTCCAGGGGCGGACTGACCATTTGGAAACTCGGGCACTGCCCAAGGGCCTGGGGTCAGTAGGGGGCTCCATGAGATGCCCTGGTACCTTTTTCATAGGCTTTTTTGAATTTGGGCAAGGACACAGGGGC
Source organism: Staurois parvus (assembly GCF_062004578.1). Taxonomy (NCBI): domain Eukaryota; kingdom Metazoa; phylum Chordata; class Amphibia; order Anura; family Ranidae; genus Staurois; species Staurois parvus. Next base: position 20,182 of record NW_028321255.1, on the reverse strand, counting down.
CCCATGATCCCCTAATGCTCGGGGCCCCATGAGTTGTCAGTCCGCCCCTGGCCTGGTCATGTGACTACTATGATGATTATATGTCACAGTGTACAGGTGGTCAGGACCCGGTCCGGCCAGCAACTTATCATTATCCCTGGTTCACATCTATGCGGCCGCGTTTTGCGCAGGCATGAGAGCCCATGCATTTGAATGGACTCCCGTGCCCACGACATGCAGGGAAAGAAGTCCCTGCACTTCTTTGGAAAACACAGCCTGCACGGGAACCTCAGTTTCCAGTACAGTTGCGTTTTCCAGTGCGGGCGGCGTGCCATTAGAACTAATGGCACCCGCCCGCGGGTCCGCATTCCTCTGTGCGGGTGGTGCGGCTGCACGGATTTTTTTTCGGATCCGCAGCGGCACCACCCGCACAGATGTGAGCCTAGGGTGACTAGAGACTGGGATGTCTTCGACAGTTCAGTCATTGTGCTTAGGGGCATGCATTGAGCACGAGAACAAAACAGGGCCTCCTTGTGCATTACGGTGATAATATGAAATTTATTATAAAAATACAAATGCATACTCAAAAGCCAAAAAAGTAAAAAAAAAAAAAGATAAGGAGTCAAAGGATTCCAGTCGTGGACAGCATATGTCCTCGGGTAAAGTGCTAACGCGTTTCGGGAGTCGAACTCCCTTCCTCAGAGCACTCAGCACTGAAACGACTGCTGTCCTCGGACGCATACATACGACATATGGGAATTACCTCTTGCCGCCCAGTCACAGTAGTTTTACTGCCGGTGAGTGGCACAGCTAAGCCGTAAAACGTACCTGTACGTCGCCAGATGGTTTTGGGGTGCGCATACGCCCCCTGCCAACCTATCCTGTGATTGCACACAGCACAAGTTAATCAACTGGTTTCAGCCAATGATTTTGTCTGAAACCTGATGATCAACTGTGTCCAATCACAGAACCAAGCACTGTGTTTACAAAAACACAGAACTCTCTGTTCACAGCACAGTGATCTGGCCAGATCTGTAAGTAAAAGCAGCACACATTACACTTGTTAGGCACACATTTAATCCCTTGATTGCCCCTTGATGTTAACCCCTTCCCAACCAGTGTCATTATACAGTGTACAGTATCATAGCTGATCACTGTATTAGTGCCCCCGTTCATGTTAGACAGTCAGTAAGTTAGTGTACCTCTCAGCAGGGCTGTGGATAAGGGGGTACCACCAGTCTTCCTGTGCAGGGCCCAGGCCAACAGAGGGGCCCAGGCAACTGGGTGAATCGGATATGGGCAGGGAGGGTGATCAGCACAACTGGGGGGCAATCACTGGAACCGATCCCCTGTATGGCTCTCTCTGCAGCAGCTGAAAGCTGGCTTCTTCTCCTCTCCCTCCCTCTGGCTTTCAGCTGCTGCAGAGAGAGCCATACAGGGGATCGGTTCCAGTAATTGCCCGCCTGCCATACCCATCACCCTCCCTGTACACCATACGTTTCCCCCCTGCTGCCAAGGCCCCCATGTGTGCCCACCCCTGACAGTTTCTCTCCTCTCCTTTCCACAGGTGACTGCCAGCACACAACAGGATCCTTCAGAATGAGGAGTGGGGGAATGGACCAGTAAATATGTAATTTTTATTAGCTCCTTCCTGTCCTTAATGAACACAATAAGTAATCAATACTAATCACTCACTGTGTTCATTCATAACTGAAGCATAGTAAGCTTTAATTTTTTTTTTGGGGGGGGGCCCTGTCAGGTTGGTTGTATGGGGCCCTGTGGTTTCTAACAGTAGCCCTGCCTCTCAGCAAGTGTCTGTTAGCATAAGATTGCCCGCCACACTATCACAGTCCCACTAGAAGTCACAGATCACCACCATTACAAGTAGAGCATCTATAGCTGCTTAAATTCCAGTATATATACCATCCTTTTAGACTCTATAACTTTCCCACAAACCAATTAATAGACACTTATTGGGATTAAATTTTTTTACCAAAGACATGAAGCAGAATACATTTTGGCCTAAACCCAGTGGTGATCAAATACCACCAAAAAAAGCTCTATTTGTGTGAAAAAAATTATATAAATTTAATTTGGGTATAGCACTGCATGACCGAGCAATTGGCAGTTCAAGGTCATGAAGGGATAAAGACTGGTCCCCCGCTCCCCATTAAGGATTTACAACTTTGGGGAGCGGGTACCCGAATTTGACAGGTACCCGCTCCCACTTCCGCTGCGATCGCCTAGGCGATCGGAAGCGGAAGTTGTCCTCCTTCCCTCCCTCCCCGTAGTCTTCTGGGACACGTGAATGGTCCCAGAAGACTACGGGGCCACTTAGGAATGCGGATGCGCACTGGGCACCCGGCTTTGTCACAGCTGGGTGCCCACACTAAAGATGCCGGCGCCTGGAACACCAGACGCCTGGTGAAACGGGCTGCGGGGGGGACACCGCGGGATTGTGGGACAGGTAAGTGGCTGTTTTTTAAAAGTCAGCAGCTACATTTTTTGTAGCATAGAGAAGAGAAGAAGCGCCTCTAAGAGCAGTGTAAGTAACTTTAATGGATAACAAAATGTAGAACAACCCACATATTGCATGTTAAAAGCAAGCTCAAAAGGACAGGAGAACGGCTGTGTCCATGCTGTGTCAGACACGTCTGCACTCAGAAGACTGTGGATGTAGGAAAGAACCGGCCAGTGTGTGGAGTCTCCTAAAGATGGTGTCTGGAACGCACATTGAGGCGCGATGTTGAGCGTCAGCGTGATGACGTAAATGGACCAGCATGCACAGCGACGCGTTTCGGAGCATGTGCTAGACCTCTAAGGGTGGAAGCACGCTCCCTTATCAAGAGCTTCTCTTCTCTATTCTACACAGAGGTCTGCTACTACTACATGAGGCTTGCTGTAGTGCAGGGGTAGGCAACCTGCGGCTCTCCAGCTGTTGCAGGACTACAAGTTCCATCATGCCTCTGCAAGTCATAGCTGTAACTGTCAGTTTTGTAATGTTGCAATGCCTCATGGGAAATGTAGTTCCACAACAGCTAGAAAGCCGTAGGTTGCCTACCCCTGCCCTAGTGCTATATGAACTTTTGTAGCCCTACATTGGACTTTTTTGGACTCTTTTACTATTTTATTAGCTGGCTGGTAGCACTTTGCGCTGATTGTTCTCTATTTGAGTTTCTTACAGTTTTTGTAGCTGCTGACTTTTATTTTTTTTACAAGTGAGTGGAGCTCCGCTTTAATTAGCTTCGAAAGAGAATTTTCTCCTATCTTACTGAATGTGGGAAAGCTCTGCTTACTTCCACCATCCAATCAAGAGCAAGCTTAATGTCTTTCTTTTCCTTTTCGATTGGTCATTCCTGTTAAATGTGTTAAGGGAATATTCCCTTGCAAAGTGAACATGCTCCCCCTCTGTAGTAAATCAACCCCAATGCACTGCCATTGGTTGGTGTACATGCATTATTACCATGTATCACGATCAGGAGCGGACTGACCATTTGGAAACTCTGGCACTGCCCGAGGGCCCGGGGTCAGTAGAGGGCCCCATGAGATGCCCCTGGTACCTTTTTCATAGGCTTTTTTGAGTTTGGGCAAGGACACAGGGGCCCCATGATCCCCTATTGCCCGGGGCCCCATGAGTTGTCAGTCCACCCCTGGTCACGATGCATGTTAGCACTGTGTTGTGAATGAGCCCCTATTGTTTAATAGCTTCTGATTGCTTGTTCAATGGTCTTACTTCATAACAGAGTTTCTTTTTTATGATATATTCTTTATTTTTAGGCAAAGCAGACTGGAGAAGGAAAGAGAGTATGCAAATTATGACAACCCTATTACCATAATTACAAGTCTCCTCATCTATAAGGAACAAAGACTGTCACATTAATATGTTATTATAACAATTATTACATAATAGCAATAAACCAAGAGATTTACAAAGAGGTTTATTATGTCTGCATACAAAGTGTCTGTAGTTTAGTAGGAAGAAGGGAGGGTGAGTAGGTTCAGGTTGTGTGTTAAATCTGACCTCCAGCCTTCCCTCCAGTCTTGCACAGGTGTACAGGCTCCTCTCCTGGACTAAAACAGCTTACTCTGATTTCACTGCACACTGTGAGCTTCCCACCATGTGCACTAGAAACAGAAGGAGATCAGATGGACCTCATTTTCTGGCTGGAGCCAGACTGTCCCTGGACCGCCCCTTTCTTTTTTTGCATCTCTGTTTTTTCAACCATGGAGGCTCAGCATAAGATGTGGGCATTACCTAGCCACTTGCAAACCGCAATACGTATATATACACTGTGTTGCCAAAAGTATTGGGCCCTCATGTGATTCAGGTGTTGCAATCCCCTCCATGAACACAGGTGTATAAAATCATCACCCAGGCATGCAGACTGCTTCTACAAACATTGGTGAAAGAATGGGTCGCTCTCAGGAGCTCAGTGACTCCAAGCGTGGTTCCGTGATAGGTGGTCACCTGTGCAATAAGTCCATCCGTGACATTTCCTGGCTACTAAATATTCCACGCTCAACTGTTAGTGGGATTATAACAAAGTGGAAGCAACTGGGAACAACAGCAACTCAGCCACCAAGTGGTAGGCCACGTCACATGACAGAGCGGGGTCAGCGCATGCTGAAGCACACAGTGCGCAGAAGTCGCCAACTGTCTACAGAGTCAATAGCTAAAGACCTCCAAACTTGGTGTGGCCTTCAGATGAGCACAACAACAGTGCGTAGAGAGCTTCATGGAATGGGTTTCCATGGAGGAGCAGCTGCATCCAAGCCTTCCATCACCAAGTGCAATGCAAAGCGTCGGATGCCGTGGTGTAAAGCACGCCGCCACTGGACTCTAGAGCGGTGGAGACGTGCTCTCTAAAGGGACCAATCACTGTTTTTTTTTTATTTATTAAAATTTACTTTTTCCCCCAAAAGAATCGCATTTGGAAAACCACTGCACAATTATCATGTGACATAAAATAATTGCAACAATCACCATTTTATTCTCTAGGGTCTCTGCTAAAAGAAAAAAAAATTATGTTTTGAAGTAATTTTCTGGCAAAAAAACCCCTGCTTTTTACATGTAAACAAAAAGTGCCAGAAAAGGCTTGGTATTTGAGTGGCTAGGGCATGTATATACAGCCTGCCTAGGAATGCCCATTCTCCCATACTTACAGTTGCAAGAAAAAGTATGTGAACCCCTTGGGATTACGTGGAGTTTTGCATGAATTGGGCATAAAATGTGCTCTGAACGTCATCTAAGTCACAACAATAGAAGAACACAGTCTGCTGAACATAATACTACACAAACATTAGATGTTGCCATGGTTTAATTGCACATAACATGTAAACATTCGCAGTGCAGGGAGGAAAAAGTATGTGAACCTTTGGACTTAATAACTGGTTGACCCTCCTTTGGCAGCAATAACCTCAACCAAATGTTTCCTGTAGTTGCAGATCAGACCTGCACAATGATCTGGAGTAATTTTGGATCACTCCTCTTCACAAAACTGTATCAGTGTAGCAATATTATTGGGATGTCTGGTGTGAATCGCTCTCTTAAGGTCATGCCACAGCATTTCAATCGGGTTGAGGTCAGGACTCTGACTGGGCCACTCCAGAAGGCGTATTCTGTGCTGTTGCAGCCATTGTTTTGTTGAATTACTTGTATGCTTTGGGTCATTGTCCTGTTGCATCACCCATCCTCTGCGGAGCTTCAGTTGGCGGACAGATGGTCGTACGTTTTCCTGCAAAATGTCTTGATAAACTCTGGAATTCATTTTCCCATCAATGACAACAATCCGTTCAGGCCCTGAGGCAGCAAAGCAGCCCCAAACCATGATGCTCCCTCCGCCATGTTTCACAGTGGGGATGAGGTTTTGATGTTGGTGTGCTGTGCCTTTTTTTCTCCACACATAGTGTTGTGTGTTCTTCCCAAACAACTCAATCTTGGTTTCATCTGTCCACAGTATATTTTGCCAGTAGTGCTACGGAACATCCAGGTGCTCTTTTGCAAACTTCAAATGTGCTGCAATCTTCTTTTTGGACAGCAATGGCTTCCTCCGTGGTGTCCTCCCATGTACTCCATTCTTGTTTAATGTTTTCCTTATTGTAGATGTGTCAACAAAAATGTTAGCATGTGCCAGAGATTTCTGTAGGTCTTTAGCTGACACTCTGGGATTCTTCTTTACCTCATGCAGCATTCTGCGCTGTGCTCTTGCAGTCATTTTTACAGGACGACCGCGCCTAGGGAGAGTAGCAACAGTGCTAAACTTTCTCCATTTGTAGACAGTCTGTCTTACCGTGGACACATGAACATCAAGGCTTTTGGAGATACTTTTGTAACCCTTTCCAGCTTCATGCAAGTCAACAATTCTTGATCGTAGGTCTTCTGAGAGCTCTTTTCTGCGAGGCATGGTTCACATCAGACAGTGCTTCTTGAAACCAGTAAACCCAAAACAGGTGTGTGTTTTTTAAGGGCAGGACAGCTGTCAGCAACACGTCCAATATCATCACACTGATTGGAGTCAAGGTTGGCTCACTCCTGGCTCCAATGAGCTCTGGGAGAAGTCATTAAGCTAGGGCCTCACATACTTTTTCCTCCCTGCACTGTGAATGTTTACATGTTATGTGCAATTAAACCATGGCAACATCTAATGTTTGTGTAGTATTATGTTCAGCAGACTGTGTTCTTCTATTGTTGTGACTTAGATGACGTTCAGAGCACATTTTATGCCCAATTCATGCAAAACTCCACGTAATCCCAAGGGGTTCACATACTTTTTCTTGCAACTGTATATCCATGGATTCTGATTTGCATAATTCCTCCCACTGTGTTCTGCTGGCCCAGAAGTCTCCCTGCAGGCAGAGCACAATAGTGCTGCAAGAGGCATTCAGTTTTATGGTGAATCACGTAATTTACTTTCCTCCCACTTTCTTCTGGTGAAAGAAAGAAAATTGAATAATCTATGAGCTGCTTTACACCTTCCTTTTGGTATTCTATGATTACTTTTTTTTATAATCCTTCAATAATTAACAGATTTTTTCCATATATGAAATGTAAAGCGGTTTTGTACATGATGTCTTTTGTTTTAAGGTCAGGAATACAAAAAAAAGTTCAAAATATCTTTTTTTTCTTCATTATTAGGTAAATATCAAATATTGCTTATTAATTTCTGCATTTTCCATCTGAACCAGCAGGTGGCGCTTTACTCTCCTTTTTCATGTTTTTCAGGCTCTCTTTTTGTTTCTGGTAAACAATTTGTGTGTCAGGGACACTAATTTGCTAAAAAGATCCTCTTCTGTCCTAAGACAAGGGTTGTATTGCGTCTCCCAGATTTGTATCGGTATTATCAGGCGGCACAATTGACCCAACTCTCGGCAGTTTATTCGCTCTAAACCGGATTGGGTCTATATGGAGACGATGGTGGTCCCAGGTTATATGTTGGACTATCTACTTTGGTGTCTCCCCAGGAATCACCCGCCTATGTTGGCTCTGACGCGTTCTCAATCGGCTGCATTATGGGATAAGCTCTGCATTGGTTTCCCCTTTCTGTCCGTTGGCCCATATTTTTAATTCCCACCTGGGATGAATATTAAGGCATTTAAATGGTGGCTTGACAAGGGGCTTTATAGGTTCAGGCAGTTTTTTACCCATAGTGGGCCTTTTACGCTACGTCATTGTGCTGAGGTTTTAGAAATGTCCCAATCGGAGTGAATCAGTTTTTTCAAAAGTTTCCATTTTTTGCATTCCCTATGTGCCTGAGCAGGATCAATGTAGGGTTACTTCATTTAAGAAGTGGTGCACACAGGATTCGGGCAAAAGAGGGGGCATTTCTCTTGTATACAGACTCTACTACTGACTTCGCCTTCTGAGTTTTCTTACATGTCTAACTGGGAGAAGGATCTTGGGGAAGAGATAGAGGCTGAAGAATGGCATAAGAGCTTCCAGAGATCCTACTCTGGCATTATGAATGTGACCTTGATGGAAGCCAATGTGGACATACTTACCCGATGGTACCTAGTTCCAACACATTTAGCTCAAATGTATCCATGAGCTTCTCCCCTCTTTTTTTGGAGGATGTGGCATGAATGGATCCATGTGTCATATCTGGTGGGACTGTCCACAGCTTTGCGGCTTTTGGAATGGCGTATTTGCTTTGCTGCGTAAAGTCAGGTGCCCATTCCTCAAACCCCTTCTGTTGCATGGGTGGATGTTCCTCGACATTTACAATGCCTGATTTTCTATGTTCTATTGGGTGCAAAGATGACCATTGCTAGAGCCTGAAAGCAACCCTCAGTGTCTGTGACCCAGGCGAAGAAGAAAATCACCTGGATTAGGATGCATGAGAACGCTGTGCAGTATGCTCCATGATATAGTGGCTAGATCTGAAAAAACGTGGGAACCCTGAGCTACATATATGAATGTTGTATTTTGATTGCTCTTCTCGAGAGAGAGGGGTAAATCAACCCCATAGCTTACAAATGTGGGAGATGGCTCTCTCATTCTGGAGGACGTCATATGACATCCTCCCACTCTAACTGCACATGCACGCCCCCCGGGGGAGCACGGTGCTCCGATTGGTGGTGCTCTGTGCCTCTGGACCACAACGGTCACTGATCACAGTAAAGAGCCAATGACACAGGCTCTATCATGTGATCACCTGTGTCCAATCACAGCTGATCGCATGTAAACAAGGAGATGCTGGTTATCGGCAGTCCTCTCCTCACGCTGACAGCTCGTGAGGAGAGGAGAGCCTGTAATCGGCATTACTCAGAGCGGACATCTACACTGATCATCAGGACACTGACCAATATTTTGGACTTTTTGCTATAAAACATGTCCAGTAAAAAAAAATTTAAAAATCAAATTTAGCCATAAATTTCTGCCAAAATGCATTCTGCGACATGTCTTTGCTAAAAAAAAAACCCAATACGTGTAAATTAATTGGTTTACGTGAAAGTTATAGTGTTTACAAATGGCGGGAAAGATACTGGGATTTTTAGGGTTTTTTTTATACTAATAATGGCGGCGATCAGCGAATTTTGGCGGCAATCAGGGACTTATGGCAGCGACCAGCGACTTATTGCGGGACTGCGGCGGACATTCTGACATTGGGGGGTACTGACTTGGGGTCACTGACAACCCCAAAAACACTCAGGAATACACTGCAGCGTTGCTCAGGGATCCCTGCAGCTCTTACCTTGTCCTGCGCTCCCACGATGTCCCCCCTGCAGTGTCCCCGGCCATCTCCCAAGGCCGATGCCGGCATCCGTCTTCCGGGTTCCGTTCCCTGCGAGCGTCGGGACATACGGGGGACGGAACTGGCGGGAAATTAAAAATTTTTAAAAGTGACATTCACTAAATACACTAAAATCACATAGTATAACATTCCTGTATCAAACCATTTCACATACATTTTGTCCCGAGTGCTTTGTCCGGCGCCCTGTCTGCATTTTTACTGTTCTTTCTGCCTGGAAACTGAGAAATGTCCATGGCGTCCAAAAAGCGTCCGTTTAGGTCAAAAGCGGTTTTAGACCGGCTAGAGAACAGCGATAGTAAATTAGAACCACTTGCAGAATTGAGTGATAATGATTCGTGGGGGAAATTCGTCATCAGACACTGAAAACGATTTTGCGACTGAGCTCAGTGATATGCGAACTTGGCGCTCTATTTCAAATTTCAGTGTTTTTGATTTGATTATATTATTCAATTAAATGTATTATTATTTTTTATGATTATTTATTATATTATAATTTATGATTTCGTGTTTCAAACTTTATTTCAAACTTTATCATACCCGGGATGTTTACTAGACTCTTGTTCGGACAGATTTCAGTGAGTTATTCCTAAGAATTACAGGCCTACAATAAAAAACCAACATATTTCCATTGAAAGTAATGTATGCTTTCAGCACAGAAATACTGACATAATCAGACCGCTAGGGAGGTTAACTGGGATCCAACAGAGGACGCCATACCTTAGATGGGTCACTGCTATGAACTGTTCCAAAAATGTTAATGCCTCCAAAGACCCCAACCGCCAAAGGCCCGAACAAAACATACAATAACATGGCGGGAGGGTGGGAAGATTCCTTCATGTCCGCTGCTCCCAAGGATTTTGCTGCTCTTGGATCTCCTCCTTGTGTACCCCCCCCCCCAACAGCTCCATCTACTCTCTGCAGCTCCCAATCCGCTAAGTGACCACCTTTTCTGACCAACTATATCTTAACCCTGTCCTGCCTTGCATCCCCTGTCCCGCTCGCCATGTAGCCCTTCACCTATGTTTGTTTTTTATCTCGGGCTTATCTATACTGCTTCCTTCCTCCTCCATTCCACAAGACAGTTCTTGCTGCCTCAGAAACCTATTGCCAGGTCCAAGTACGGTCACATAGGATGAAGATTGTGCCTAGCCATATGCAAAAACTATCTTTCAGGAAAAGTCAGTATGTTGCATTGCATTTTTTGGGGGGGGGGTGGTCACTTTATATGAATCAGAGACAGGTGCGCCCCAAGAAAAGGGTGGCGTTTCAGATTGCCTGCGAAACATCACTCTGTATAGTCAGAATACACCATGTTCCAGCTGTTATATGATAACTAATTAAGTCATTTAGCAGATTCCAGAAGGTGTTTTTGTTCATAAAATAGCTGGGAGCAATGACTATATTCTAGAAAACATACAACCTGTTGTCTCAGGCTAGTTATAGAATAACCAAACTGGTAATGCTTTTACATAAATGATTAATTCCAAGTCTAACCTTGTAACCTACAAGTGCAGACTGCTTTGATTTTTATATACAGTCTTCAAAGAGGACGTGTGTCCAGAAATGATGAAGATAGGCACTATAGATGACACCCAGAGTTCATAAACCAATGGTGGGATGATGGCTGTAGTAGAATGTTAAAGAAAAAAATTATACGGGGCAGCACAGTGGCTAAATGGTTAGCACTTCCGCCTGGCAGTACTTGGGTCTTCGGTTCGAATCCCAGCCACAGCAAAACCTGCCTGGAGTTTGCATGTTTTCCCTGTGCCTGTGTGGGTTTCCTCCGGGTACTCTGGTTTCCTCCCACACTCCAAAGACATGCTGGTAGGTTAATTGGATCCTGTCTAAATTGGCCCTAGTATGTGTATGTATGAATGTGTGTTAGGGACCTTAGATTGTACGCCCCTTGAGGGTTAGGGACTGACGTGAATGTATAATATACATGTGTAAAGCGCTGTGTAAATGGACGGCACTATATAAGTACCTGAAATAAATCTATATATATATTTTGTTTATGCTACTAATGGCAGCGATTAGCGACTTACAGTGAGACTGTGATTGTGTGGCAGGCAATCTGACACTAAATGACACTGACATCACCAGTGACACTAATACAGTGATAATATATATCTGTTTTAATTTTTTTTTTATTGTTTTGCACACATGTTAAAACGCACATTTTAGGCGTGAAGATTATTTAACCACTTCCCGCCTGGCTGTTGTATATAAACGGCCGGACGGTGGCACTGCAGAGTCGGGTGGCCGTTTATAAACGGCCTCCCCGCACCCTGCTTGTGCGCGCTCCCCGGGAGCGCGCAGCACCGCGATCCGGTGCCCGCTGTGTCCTCCAGGCACAGTGAAACACCGATCGTCGGATGGGACCTCTATACGAGGTCCCGATCATGTGATCACTGATTGGCCAATCAGTGATCACATGCAAAGTAGTAAGCAAAATGTCACTTATGAGATCGTTGTTTACTACGTGTGAAATCTGTGAATGATCACAGAGGTCACATGGCACAAGGCTATTCACAACAGCCTTGTACCATGTGACAAGCTGTGACCAATCACAGCTCACTCAGTATTTCTCAATGGCTGCAAGAATGCAGCCAGAGAGAAAAAGAAATGATTGCTTTTACATCCTATATGGGTGTAAAAGCAATCAGTGTAAAAAAAAAAAAATCTTCATCACCCCCCACAAGTAGTACAGTGTCACCATGGTGACACTGTACTACTAGGGTGACAGTATGTAAAAAAATTAAAATAATAAAATAAATAATATTAAAAAAAAATAAAAATGTAAAAAAATTTTTAAAAAATTATAATTTTTGGTTATAAACTAATTTGACTTATTTTTTTTTTACTAAAAAGATAACGGAATAAATTTTGGCCAAGATTTATGATGAAATATTATTTATTTGCAAAATGTTATAAGAAAAATACTTTTTTTCAAAATGTTTGGACATTTTCATTTACATAGCAAAAAAAATAAAAATCCCAGCGGTGAATAAATACTACCAAAATAAAGTTTTATCTGTCTCAAAAAAATTGGTAAAACATTAATATGGGTACAGTGTTGCATGACCGCGCAATTGTCATTCAAAATGTGATAGCGCTGAAAGCTGAAAATTGCCTTGGTCAGGAAGGGGGTAAAAGTGTCCGGACTGGAAGTGGTTAAAACCACCAACCCATTCATTTTCTGAAAGCAAAGACCCTGTAGAATAAAATGGAGGCGAACATCCTCCGATTGAAAAATCAAAGCAGACGGGTGGAAATTTGTTGGCTAAAAAAGTGGCTGAGCCCAATCAGATACAGATGCTGCTTAGATATTCTGAGAGCCATATATTGTAGATGGAGGGACCTGATTTTTTTTTTCGTTGAGTTTGCAGCATTATGCCCTACTGCCTGCAGCCTGGCAAAGTCTATGGCAAGCTAAAATATACTGCTGCTGGACCAGGGGTGGACTGATATTTGGAAACTCGGACACTGCCCGAGGGCCCGGGGTCAGTAGAGGGCCCCATGAGATGCCCCTGGTACCTTTTTCATAGGCTTTTTTGAGTTTGGGCAAAGTCACAGGGACCCCGTGATCTCCTATTGCCAGGGGGCCCCATGAGTTGTCAGTCCGCCCCTGTGCTGGACTGAATGCTGTACCATGTATGTTCCATTCTAGGCACACATTCCTGAATGCATAGGGTATAAATGTGCGTACCAAGCATCATTCAGTCCTGTATAGCTGCAGGATATTTCAGCCTGTGATAGACTTTGACATGCTGCAGGAAGCAGGGCTGAATGCTGCACCTGTGCCTCCTGGCGCACTAAAATGTCGGCTCGAATGCACACAGGCTAAACGTCAGGTATGCAAGCAGCCTTACTGGGCAACTGTCATTCCTAAGTACCCTAACTGAGATTCACCCACCCCTTCACTTAACCACTTCATGTCCGGACACTTTTACCCCCTTTCCTATCCAGACCAATTTTCAGCTTTCAGCGCTATCCCACTTTGATTGACAATTGCGCGGTCATGCAACACTGTACCCATATGAATTTTTAGCATTTTTTTGAGACAGATAAAACTTTATTTTGGTGGTATTTATTCACCACTGGGATTTTTATTTTTTTGCTATATAAATGAAAAAGTCCAAAAATTAAAAAGTGTTTTTTTTAAATAAAATTTTGCAAATAAATAATCTTTCTTCATAAATCTTGGCCGAAATGTATTCAGTTATCTTTTTAGTAAAAAAAATATATAACCCAAATTAGTTTATAACTAGAGATGAGCGAATCGAACTAGGCGAACCGGAATTCGAGTCGAATTTCAGGAAATATTCGATTCGTGTCGAAACCGAAATTTTGCCTACTTCGGGTGCGCGAATCGAACATTTCCCGATCAGCCGGCAAAAGTGTCCCTGCAGTGAGCTCCGCTATTTCTGACAGTTCTCTGACAGAAGGAACACATGTTTAGCGGTTGAAACATTGTATCTATTAGTTTACATTTAGGATACAGATGTTTCAACCACTGTACATGTGAAGAAGTTGTGAGAGAACTGTCAGAAATAGAGGAACTCTGCACATACACTTTTTGCCGGCTTGGAATTATTCTTCTTTTCATCCTACTTCTTCTTCTTCTTCATCCTCAGAAGAAGAGGATGAGGATGAGGATGAAGAAGAAGAAGAAGAAGAAGAAGAAGAAGAAGTAGGATGAAAAGAAGAATAATTCCAAGCCGGCAAAAAGTGTATGTGCAGAGTTCCTCTATTTCTGACAGTTCTCTCACAGCTTCTTCACATGTACAGCGGTTGAAACATCTGTATCCTAAATGGAAACTAATAGATACAATTTGTATCTATTAGTTTCCATTTAGGATACAGATATTTCAACCGCTGTACATGTGAAGAAGCTGTGAGAGAACTGTCAGAAATAGAGGAACTCTGCACATACACTTTTTGCCGGCTTGGAATTATTCTTCTTTTCATTCTTCTTCTTCTTCCTCATCCTCATCCTCATCCTCATCCTCTTCTTCTGAGGATGAGGATGAAGAAGAAGAAGAAGAAGAAGTAGGATGAAAAGAAGAATAATTCCAAGCCGGCAAAAAGTGTATGTGCAGAGTTCCTCTATTCTGCAGATACACTTAGAGGAGCTCTGCAGATACACTTAGAGGAGCTCTGCACATACACTTTTTGCCGGCTTGGAATTAATCTTATTTTCATCCTACTTCTTCTTCTTCTTCTTCTTCTTCTTCATCCTCATCCTCAGAAGAAGAAGAGGATGAGGATGAGGATGAAGAAGAAGAAGAAGAAGTAGGATGAAAATAAGAATAATTCCAAACCGGAAAAAAGTGTATGTGCAGAGCTCCTCTAAGTGTATCTGCAGAGCTCCTCTAAGTGTATCGGCAGAATAGAGGAACTCTGCACATACACTTTTTGCCGGAAACCGCTGTATGGAGTGAATGTCCCAGAACTGTCAGAAATAGACTATTTATGACAGTTCTGGGACATTCACTGCATACAGCTGTTTTAACCGCTGTATGGAGGGAATGTCATGGAACTGTCAGAAATAGACTATTAATGACAGTTCTGGGACTGTCCTTCAATGCAGCGGTTGAAACATTGTATGTATTTGTTTCCATAAATGGATCCATTTATGGAAACAAATACATACAATGTTTCAACCGCTGCATGGAAGGACAGTCCCAGAACTGTCATTAATAGTCTATTTCTGACAGTTCCATGACATTCCCTCCATACAGCGGTTAAAACAGCTGTATGGAGTGAATGTCCCAGATCTATCAGAAATAGACTATTTATGACAGTTCTGGGACATTCACTGCATACAGCTGTTTTAACCGCTGTATGGAGGGAATGTCATGGAACTGTCAGAAATAGACTATTAATGACAGTTGTGGGACTGTCCTTCCATGCAGCGGTTGAAACATTGTATGTATTTGTTTCCATAAATGGATCCATTTATGGAAACAAATACATACAATGTTTCAACCGCTGTATGGAAGGACAGTCCCACAACTGTCATTAATAGTCTATTTCTGACAGTTCCATGACATTCCCTCCATACAGCGGTTAAAACAGCTGTATGGAGTGAATGTCCCAGATCTATCAGAAATAGACTATTTATGACAGTTCTGGGACATTCACTGCATACAGCTGTTTTAACCGCTGTATGGAGGGAATGTCATGGAACTGTCAGAAATAGACTATTAATGACAGTTCTGGGACTGTCCTTCAATGCAGCGGTTGAAACATTGTATGTATTTGTTTCCATAAATGGATCCATTTATGGAAACAAATACATACAATGTTTCAACCGCTGCATGGAAGGACAGTCCCAGAACTGTCATTAATAGTCTATTTCTGACAGTTCCATGACATTCCCTCCATACAGCGGTTAAAACAGCTGTATGCAGTGAATGTCCCAGATCTATCAGAAATAGACTATTTATGACAGTTCTGGGACATTCACTGCATTCAGCTGTTTTAACCGCTGTATGGAGGGAATGTCATGGAACTGTCAGAAATAGACTATTAATGACAGTTCTGGGACTGTCCTTCAATGCAGCGGTTGAAACATTGTATGTATTTGTTTCCATAAATGGATCCATTTATGGAAACAAATACATACAATGTTTCAACCGCTGCATGGAATGACAGTCCCAGAACTGTCATTAATAGTCTATTTCTGACAGTTCCATGACATTCCCTCCATACAGCGGTTAAAACAGCTGTATGGAGTGAATGTCCCAGATCTATCAGAAATAGACTATTTATGACAGTTCTGGGACATTCACTGCATACAGCTGTTTTAACCGCTGTATGGAGGGAATGTCATGGAACTGTCAGAAATAGACTATTAATGACAGTTCTGGGACTGTCCTTCCATGCAGCGGTTGAAACATTGTATGTATTTGTTTCCATAAATGGATCCATTTATGGAAACAAATACATACAATGTTTCAACCGCTGCATGGAAGGACAGTCCCAGAACTGTCATTAATAGTCTATTTCTGACAGTTCCATGACATTCCCTCCATACAGCGGTTAAAACAGCTGTATGCAGTGAATGTCCCAGATCTATCAGAAATAGACTATTTATGACAGTTCTGGGACATTCACTGCATACAGCTGTTTTAACCGCTGTATGGAGGGAATGTCATGGAACTGTCAGAAATAGACTATTAATGACAGTTCTGGGACTGTCCTTCAATGCAGCGGTTGAAACATTGTATGTATTTGTTTCCATAAATGGATCCATTTATGGAAACAAATACATACAATGTTTCAACCGCTGCATGGAAGGACAGTCCCAGAACTGTCATTAATAGTCTATTTCTGACAGTTCCATGACATTCCCTCCATACAGCGGTTAAAACAGCTGTATGGAGTGAATGTCCCAGATCTATCAGAAATAGACTATTTATGACAGTTCTGGGACATTCACTGCATACAGCTGTTTTAACCGCTGTATGGAGGGAATGTCATGGAACTGTCAGAAATAGACTATTAATGACAGTTCTGGGACTGTCCTTCCATGCAGCGGTTGAAACATTGTATGTATTTGTTTCCATAAATGGATCCATTTATGGAAACAAATACATACAATGTTTCAACCGCTGCATGGAAGGACAGTCCCAGAACTGTCATTAATAGTCTATTTCTGACAGTTCCATGACATTCCCTCCATACAGCGGTTAAAACAGCTGTATGGAGTGAATGTCCCAGATCTATCAGAAATAGACTATTTATGACAGTTCTGGGACATTCACTGCATACAGCTGTTTTAACCGCTGTATGGAGGGAATGTCATGGAACTGTCAGAAATAGACTATTAATGACAGTTCTGGGACTGTCCTTCCATGCAGCGGTTGAAACATTGTATGTATTTGTTTCCATAAATGGATCCATTTATGGAAACAAATACATACAATGTTTCAACCGCTGCATGGAAGGACAGTCCCAGAACTGTCATTAATAGTCTATTTCTGACAGTTCCATGACATTCCCTCCATACAGCGGTTGAAACCGCTGTATGGAGTGAATGTCCCAGAACTGTCAGAAATAGACAGAAACTGTCACAGAACTGTCCTTCTTCTCATCCTTCTCCTTCTTCTCATCCTTCTTCTCATCCTTCTTCTCATCCTTCTCCTTCTTCTCATCCTTCTCCTTCTTCTCATCCTTCTCCTTCTGCTCATCCTTCTTCTCATCCTTCTCCTTCTTCTCATCCTTCTCCTTCTCCTTCTTCTCATCCTTCTCCTTCTCCTTCTTCTCATCCTTCTCCTTCTCATCCTTCTCCTTCTCCTTCTCATCCTTCTCCTTCTTCTCATCCTTCTCCTTCTTCTCATCCTTCTCCTTCTCCTTCTTCTCATCCTTCTCCTTCTCCTTCTCATCCTTCTCCTTCTTCTCATCCTTCTCCTTCTCCTCATCCTTTTTCTTCTCATCCTTCTCCTTCTCCTTCTTCTCATCCTTCTCCTTCTTCTCATCCTTCTCCTTCTTCTCATCCTTCTCCTTCTTCTCATCCTTCTCCTTCTTCTCCTTCTTCTCATCATTCTCCTTCTTCTCATCCTTCTCCTTCTTCTCATCCTTCTCATCCTTCTTCTCATCCTTCTTCTTCTCATCCTTCTCCTTCTTCTCATCCTTCTCCTTCTCCTTCTTCTCATCCTTCTCCTTCTTCTCATCCTTCTCCTTCTTCTCATCCTTCTCCTTCTCATCCTTCTCCTTCTCCTTCTTCTCTTCCTTCTCCTTCTTCTCATCCTTCTCCTTCTTCTCATCCTTCTTCTTCTCATCCTTCTCCTCCTTCTTCTCATCCTTCTTCTCATCCTTCTTCTTCTCATCCTTCTCCTTCTTCTCATCCTTCTCCTTCTCCTTCTTCTCATCCTTCTCCTTCTTCTCATCCTTCTCCTTCTTCTCATCCTTCTCCTTCTTCTCATCCTTCTCCTTCTTCTCATCCTTCTCCTTCTCCTTCTTCTCTTCCTTCTCCTTCTTATCATCCTTCTCCTTCTTCTCATCATTCTCCTTCTTCTCATCCTTCTCCTTCTTCTCATCCTTCTTCTTCTCATCCTTTTCCTTCTTCTCATCCTTCTTCTTCTCATCCTTCTTCTTCTCATCCTTCTCCTTCTCATCCTTCTCTTTCTTCTCATCCTTCTCCTTCTCCTTCTTCTCATCCTTCTCCTTCTTCTCATCCTTCTCCTTCTCCTTCTTCTCATCCTTCTCCTTATTCTCAGCCTTCTTCTTCTCATCCTTCTCCTTCTCATCCTTCTCCTTCTCATCCTTCTCCTTCTTCTCATCCTTCTCCTTCTTCTCATCCTTCTCCTTCTCCTTCTTCTCATCCTTCTCCTTCTCCTTCTTCTCATCCTTCTCCTTCTCCTTCTTCTCATCCTTCTCCTTCTTCTCATCCTTCTCCTTCTTCTCATCCTTCTCCTTCTCCTTCTTCTCATCCTTCTCCTTCTCCTCATCCTTTTTCTTCTCATCCTTCTCCTTCTCCTTCTTCTCATCCTTCTCCTTCTTCTCATCCTTCTCCTTCTTCTCATCCTTCTCCTTCTTCTCATCCTTCTCCTTCTTCTCATCCTTCTCCTTCTCCTTCTTCTCTTCCTTCTCCTTCTTATCATCCTTCTCCTTCTTCTCATCATTCTCCTTCTTCTCATCCTTCTTCTTCTTCTCATCCTTCTTCTTCTCATCCTTTTCCTTCTTCTCATCCTTCTTCTTCTCATCCTTCTTCTTCTCATCCTTCTCCTTCTCATCCTTCTCTTTCTTCTCATCCTTCTCCTTCTCCTTCTTCTCATCCTTCTCCTTCTTCTCATCCTTCTCCTTCTTCTCATCCTTCTCCTTATTCTCAGCCTTCTTCTTCTCATCCTTCTCCTTCTCATCCTTCTCCTTCTCATCCTTCTCCTTCTTCTCATCCTTCTCCTTCTTCTCATCCTTCTCCTTCTCCTTCTTCTCATCCTTCTCCTTCTCCTTCTTCTCATCCTTCTCCTTCTCCTTCTTCTCATCCTTCTCCTTCTTCTCATCCTTCTCCTTCTTCTCATCCTTCTCCTTCTCCTTCTTCTCATCCTTCTCCTTCTCCTCATCCTTTTTCTTCTCATCCTTCTCCTTCTCCTTCTTCTCATCCTTCTCCTTCTTCTCATCCTTCTCCTTCTTCTCATCCTTCTCCTTCTTCTCATCCTTCTCCTTCTTCTCCTTCTTCTCATCATTCTCCTTCTTCTCATCCTTCTCCTTCTTCTCATCCTTCTCATCCTTCTTCTCATCCTTCTTCTTCTCATCCTTCTCCTTCTTCTCATCCTTCTCCTTCTCCTTCTTCTCATCCTTCTCCTTCTTCTCATCCTTCTCCTTCTCATCCTTCTCCTTCTCCTTCTTCTCTTCCTTCTCCTTCTTCTCATCCTTCTCCTTCTTCTCATCCTTCTTCTTCTCATCCTTCTCCTCCTTCTTCTCATCCTTCTTCTCATCCTTCTTCTTCTCATCCTTCTCCTTCTTCTCATCCTTCTCCTTCTCCTTCTTCTCATCCTTCTCCTTCTTCTCATCCTTCTCCTTCTTCTCATCCTTCTCCTTCTTCTCATCCTTCTCCTTCTTCTCATCCTTCTCCTTCTCCTTCTTCTCTTCCTTGTCCTTCTTATCATCCTTCTCCTTCTTCTCATCATTCTCCTTCTTCTCATCCTTCTCCTTCTTCTCATCCTTCTTCTTCTCATCCTTTTCCTTCTTCTCATCCTTCTTCTTCTCATCCTTCTTCTTCTCATCCTTCTCCTTCTCATCCTTCTCTTTCTTCTCATCCTTCTCCTTCTCCTTCTTCTCATCCTTCTCCTTCTTCTCATCCTTCTCCTTCTCCTTCTTCTCATCCTTCTCCTTATTCTCAGCCTTCTTCTTATCATCCTTCTCCTTCTTCTCATCATTCTCCTTCTTCTCATCCTTCTCCTTCTTCTCATCCTTCTCCTTCTTCTCATCCTTCTCCTTCTCCT